>NC_053024.1:517433287-517558055 GCF_003073215.2 Triticum urartu
GAAGTGGGAGGACTGTCTTCCTTATGCTGAATTCTCATACAACAACAGCTTTCAAGCAAGTTCAGGCAAGGCCCCCTTTGAAATTCTGTATGGCAGGAAGTGCTGTACCCCTCTCAACTGGTCTGAAACCGGTGAACGTCAGCTGCTGGGTAATGACCTGATCACAGAGGCAGAAGAAATGTGCAAGGTCATTCGTGATAACCTCAAAGCAGCCCAATCCCACCAGAAGAGTTACTATGATAGTAAGCACCGTGATTTGGCTTTCGAGATCGGAGATCACGTTTACCTCCGCGTCTCTCCTATGAAAGGTACTCGTCGCTTCGGTATCAAAGGGAAGCTTGCCCCCAGATATGTCGGGCCTTTCAAGATTGCTAGCAAGAGAGGCGACCTCGCCTATCAGCTCGAGCTTCCTTCAAACTTTGCCAATGTTCATGATGTGTTCCATGTCTCCCAACTCCGAAAGTGCTTCAAGACGCCTGAACGCACAGTAAACTTCGAGGACATTGAGCTCCAAGAAGATCTCTCCTATCGTGAGCACCCAGTTGCCATTCTTGAAGAGACTGAACGCAAGACTCGCAACAAGTCAATCAAATTTCTCAAAGTCAAGTGGTCTCACCATTCCGATCGTGAAGCTACCTGGGAACGCGAGGATCACCTCCGTTCTGAGTACCCGGAGTTCTTTCAGTCCTAGATCTCGGGACGAGATCTTTTCGTAGTGGTGGAGTGTTGTAACGCCCCAGATTTACTTTCCATATTTGTATCCAACTCTTGCCGTCTCCGGCGCTAAGTTATATTTATTTCTCGGGTTCGGGTCTTTGTATCCGTGTGTTGTTTTTCTTTTCGTGCATCTCTTATCATGTCATCTCGTGCATTGCATTTGCATACGTGTTCATCTCATGCATTCGAGCTTTTTCCCCGTTGTCCGTTTTGCATTCCGGCGCTTCGTTCTCCTCTGGTGGTCATTTCTACCTTTCTTTCGTGTGTGGGGATTAAACATTTCCGGATTGGACCGAGACTTGTCATGCGGCCTTGGTTTACTACCGGTAGACCGCCTGTCAAGTTTCGTATCATTTGGACTTCGTTTGATACTCCAACGGTTAACCGAGGGACCGAAAAGGCCTCGTGTGTGTTGCAGCCTAACACCCCTCCAATTTGGCCCAAAACCCACCTAACTCTTCTCCATGTCCTAGAGCGTTCGATCACGATCGCGTGGGAGAAAACCGCACCTCATTTGGACTCTCCTAGCTCCACTTATGCCTATATATACCCCCTCCATTCGGATCTCCTCTTCCCCCGTTCAAAACCCTAAAAAAAAAGATTCCAGATCCGCCGCCGGACGCGTCCGCCCGGCGCCGGACGTGTCCGCCCCGCCTCCCCGCGTATCGCGCGCCGCCACTTGGCGGGCGAACCACCTCGCCGCCGGCCCGCAGGCCCGAGGCGGGCCCTCCTCTCCACCTCGCCGGGCCCGAGGAGCCCCGCCGCCGCCGCCCTTCTTCTCCTCCGGCCGCCGCCCCGCCGTCGCTCGTCGCCTCGCCGGGCCGCCGCACGCCGGCCGCCGCCGCCCGCCACCGGCCGCCGCCGCCTCGGACGCCCACCGCCCGCGGTCGCCGCCTCCTCCTCCGGCGCCGCCCGGCCTTGCCCCGGCTTCTTCTTCCTCCTCCCCGACCGGTGACCCCCGCGTCTCCGGTGAGCTACAGTAACTCCGGCGCCGCCTCGGGAAGCGTGCCAATCCAGATCTGGATCTGGGCATCGGTTGACTTTTTCCCCAAACCCTAGCTCATGATGCTTACTTTGACTGCTCATATCTCCGTATCCGTAGCTCCGTTTTGGACATATGATATATCAAAATCTTCGGCTCGACATGTACATCATTTCATTCCATTGCATCATTTGCATTTGAGGTCATCTTGTTGCCCAAAATTCTGTTAGAAGGAGGCTTCGTGAGTTAAATTGCAGATCCGTTAGTTCATCATGCACTTTTGTCATTTTTGCCATGTTTAATTCGTGCATGATATGCCTGTGCCCCTTTGGGATGAATTGTTAAGCATTTTGTCTTATTTCCAGAGGTGCCACCCATGCATTTTTAGGATGTGTGTGTTGTCTTGTGCAAGCTTGCGAAGAGAGGTACCTGAGATTGCTGATTTCAGGGACTTAGTGATTTTCACTAAGTCTGGGATATTTTAGTTCATGATGCTATATGTCCAGCTTGTTTCCTAGTGATCCGTGCCTCTTTTGAGGATGATCAGTAAGGGATTTTTGATATTTATGTTATGCTCTATCCATCCATGTCTTCGTTTGCATATGTGGAGTGCTCTAGGTTGACTCAATCGAGCTCAACTTTTGCTTCGTTGTTAATCTGGACGGATCGTCAACTTGTTTGCGATTTTGCCGATGCTACCGTTAGTGTTCCATGCATGCTATGCCTTTGTTCTTGCCATGTGTAGCTAGCATATTTTGTCTTCTTTCTGGATATATGCTTGCCTTGCCATGACTTGCACCGTAGTGAGTGCATCGAGCTCGTTTACATGCCTTCGTGAGTTATATTTCAGCATGTCTCAGTTTTCACTAAGTCTGAAAACTGATTGTGTTCGAGCTATGTTCGTGAGCTCGGTAGAGTATTTTGTGAACCCTTTTGGCCCCAGGTCACTTTGGGTCTTTTGTTAAGCTTGTTGAGTAGCTCCATGCCATGTTCTTACTTGTCATGTTCAGGTTATCTATCATGTTGTTTTGCTGCTCCGAAGAGGGCTTCGTGATCTGAAATTTCAGGCTAGTGTTAATTTCACTAAGTCTGGAATCTGTTTTGCATATTCATTTTTGCCATGCTTGTTTGAACCTCTTAATGGATGAATTTGCCTATCGCTCAGTGCTAGTGTTTTGTTAACCATCTTGTGTACATCACTGCCATGTCTTTTGTTTTCATGTTTGGTGGCTGTAGCATGTTCTTTTCGTTGCATTTAGGAGCCTACTTGCTGTAAATCGCAGATCGGTTCGTTTCGTAAAACGCTCGCCATTTCCAAACCGTAGCTCCGAATCCTATGATCTTTATATCGTTTTCAAGCGATTTCGTCCCCTCTATCCAGTGGCACACTTGGTTTTCCAAGGTGAGGCCAAGTTCCTGCATTTTCTGTAACGTCTTGCATTTTGCATCCCGCATCGCATCCCGCATAGCATACCGTCTTTGCATATTATTGTTGCCCTTGCACGTGGTTGATTGTATCCTTGTTGCTTGTTTGTGTTGTTGGGTAGAGCCGGGAGACGAGTTCGCTAACGAGGAGCCCGTTGAGTGTGCTTTTGAGGATCCAGTCAACTCTGACAACTGTGCAGGCAAGATGATCATACCCTCGAAATCACTACTATCTTTGCTATGCTAGTTTGCTCGCTCTTTTGCTTTGCCACTGCTACGATGCCTACCACTTGCTTGTCAGCCTCCCAATTGCATGATTGAACCTCTAACCTCCCATTGTCCCAGCAAACCGTTGATTGGCTATGTTACCGCTTCGCTCAGCCCCTTCTTATAGCGTTGTTAGTTGCAGGTGAAGATTGGAGCCGTTCCTTATTGGAACATTTATTTACTTGTTGGGATATCATTATCTTGCTATGTTATCTTAATGCATCTATATACTTGGTAAAGGGTGGAAGGCTCGGCCTCTCGCCTAGTGTTTTGTTCCACTCTTGCCGCCCTAGTTTCCGTCATATCGGTGTTATGTTCCCGGATTGTTGCGTCCCTTACGCGGTTGGGCTATAATGGGAACCCCTTGATAGTTCGTCTTGATTAAAGCTTTTCCAGCAATGCCCAACATTGGTTTTACCATTTGCCGCCTAGCCTCTTTTCCCTTGGGTTTCCGGAGCCCGAGGGTCATCTTTATTTTAGCCCCCCACGGGCCAGTGCTCCTCTGAGTGTTGGTCCGAACTGAGCTGCCTGCGGGGCCACCTCGGGGAAACTTGAGGGTTGGTTTTACTCGTAGCTAGTCTCATCTGAGTGTGCCCTGAGAAAGAGATATGTGCAGCTCCTATCGGGATTTGTCGGCACATTCGGGCGGTGTTGCTGGACTTGTTTTAACCTGTCGAATCATCTTGTTGTACCAAGATACCGAGTCTGATCGGTGTGTCTTGGGTGGAGGTCTATTCCTTCGTTGACCGTGAGAGCTTGTTATGGGCTAAGTTGGGACTCCCCTGCAGGGATTGATCTTTCGAAAGCCGTGCCCGCGGTTATGGGCAGATGGGAATTTGTTAATGTCCGGTTGTAGATAACTTTAACTAAACTTAATTAAAATGAATCAACCGTGTGTGTTACCGTGATGGCCCCTTCTCGGCGGAGTCCGGGAAGTGGACACGGTGTTGGAGTTATGCTTGCGCAGGATGTTCCTCTAGCTTCTCGCTCGTGCTTCGCCCTCTCTTCTCGCTCTCATTTGCGTGTAAGTTAGCCACCATATATGCTAGTCGCTTGCTGCAGCTCCACTTATATTGCCGTACCTGTCCTATAAGCTTAAATAGTCTTGATCGCGCGGGTGTGAGATTGCTGAGTCCCTGTGGCTCACAGATACTAAAACTCCAGATGCAGGTCCAGGTGTTTATGCTCCAGTTGACGATTACGAGCTCAAGTGGGAGTTCGACGAGGACTCTCAGCGATACTACGTGTCTTTTCCGGATGATCAGTAGTGGTGCCTAGTTGGGGTTATCGATTCAGGGCCTTGTCGCATGTTGGGGGTATTTTCTATTTTGGCACCGTAGTCGGGCCATGAGTGATTTGTATGATGGATGTTATTTATGTACTTTGATGTGACGTGGCGAGTGTAAGCCAACTATGTACCTCCCCTTTATCTTATTTATGTACATGGGATGTGTGATGATTTCCTGACTTGCGACATTGCTTTCAATGCGGTTATGCCTCTAAGTCGTGCCTCGACACGTGGGAGATATAGCCGCATCGAGGGCGTTATGAGATACCTCTCCGACAATCGGAGTGACAAATCCTAATCTCGATATACGCCAACTCAACAAGTACCTTTAGAGACACCTGTAGAGCACCTTTATAATCACCCATTTACGTTGTTACGTTTTTTAGCACACAAAGTGTTCCTCTGGTAAACGGGAGTTGCATATTCTCATAGTCATAGGAACATGTATAAGTCATGAAGAAAGCAATAGCAACATACTAAACGATCAAGTGCTAAGCTAACGGAATGGGTCAAGTCAATCACATCATTCTCCTAATGATGTGATCCCATTAATCAAATTGCAACTCATGTCCATGGCTAGGAAACTCAACTATCTTTGATTAACGAGCTAGTCAAGTAGAGGCATACTAGTGACACTATGTTTGTCTAGGTATTCACACATGTATTATGTTTCCGGTTAATACAATTCTAGCATGAATAATGAACATTTATCATGATATGAGGAAATAAATAATAACTTTATTATTGCCTCTAGGGCATATTTTATTCAACACTCACAGTTCACCCAACCTCGTCAGCTCGTCCACGGACCCGGTGACCCATTCGAGGAAGGCTTGGTACCGGCAGCCGGCCCCTGTTCCATTCGGTCCCTCGCCTCATACCCTCATGCTACCAACCTCTACCCCCAACCCAAAGTCCCCGATGGTGTAGAGTCCAAGGGTGGAGACGGCGCAGAAGCAGCCAGATCTGGCGAAACCAGCAAGTAATCTTCTTACGAATCAACTTCAGAGGATGTATATCAGTTGTTTATGACATATTAAATTCACAACATACACCAATTTGCCCAACAATTTTCACCAATGACAGCAAGATAGGAGGGAAGGAAGGGAGGCGCTGGGGTCGCCATTCGTATCACTCGAGCATGCGACATGGGGGCTTTTCTTTCTCGAGAACTAATTTCCAAGAGTGACACACGTGCCTTATCTTTCTTGAACACGGACCTCCACAAATAGGCTCACATCTGGTCATAATATTTATGTAGACGTTCGTTGCACGTGCACACTTACTAGTCATTAGGTAATAGGAGGATGCCAACCAATGCAAATCATTTCTGGTACTCACCCGTCATGTGTGAACTGGGTTAAGGTTGGCTATATTGCCTTTTTATGTAGGATGGTGTATCGTATCATAGTCCATTTACATCATGGCGATGCTCTTAACATCCAATCTGGCAGCACCGGTGTGGAGTTTGTGAACACTCAAAGCCATGTGTTGTGTTTCCCTAATGATCCAACTCTTGTTGAACTTGTTGATAAGGTGAGGTAAGTGATGGATGTGGAAGAAAGTTCTCTAGTAAGGTTGGAAGGAAGATATGACGCCGACACAGGCCCTAGGTCATTCTGCACCATGATCCCCTTGGCCGAGGATTGTGCTTGGGATAAGTACAAGTCAATGGTTGGTGAATCTTGCATGAAGATCCTTGTTATATATGTAGTAGTCGAGCCAGGTCACAACCTCTCTGACATAGACCTCAACCGCTGAATGAGTTTAATCCTTTGGTACAAAAATTTAGAGAGGCAAGTAAAATCATAGAAGATAGTGGTGATGAGCCTATGGAACAAATTTCCATACGGATCATTGGTCCTTCCGACCGTGATGGACCACAGTTCACAGTTTTCCCACGTTTGTGGGGCTTGCTGCTTTGATTGCAGGTGGCCTTACTATAGAAACCTCTACTCGTGATATAATTATTTCTAGTCGTTCGGAAGGCCTGCAAAAAATCTCCTCTCTTAAACTTGCTTTTATGCCTATCCATTGTTTTTTTTCATGTGGGAAAATGTGGTTTCAGATAGATGTTCCTTATTTGTCTGTTCAGATGGCCTATGATAACGATGTGCCTGGTAGTACCGGGAATGTTGGTACTTCCGCTGGTTCATCGGCTACTGCTATTCCTAGTAGTGCACCTGCTGAAAATACGCGTAGAAAGATGACCATGCAGGATTACTATCGTTATGTATGCCATTTCAGAGGTGACCAGCCAAACCCATTCTTGTGTTATGGTCTATTGTTGTCCCAGACAGTTGTTGATGCTCGAGCTTGCATTGATGAAAGTAGGCTATGGTGCATATTGGGAAAACAGGATAAACTTAGATCTGAGCATATGCAGGGCATCACCGATGCTGTTGGTGGTGGTTGTTGGGGAAATGTTGCATGGAAAACAAAAAATTTCTATGCACACGCAAGATCTATCCATGGAGATCCATAACTATGAAAGGGCGAGAGCATCTACATACCCTTGTAGATCGCTAAGCGGAAGCGTTTATCAACGCGGTTGATGTAGTCGTACACCTTCACCATCCGTCCCGATCAAGTACCGAGCGTATGACACCTCCACGTTCAGCACACGTGCAGCTTGATGACGTCCTCGCCTTCTCAATCCAGCAAGAGAGGCGAGATAGTAGATGAGTTCTGGCAACACGACGACGTGGTAACGGTGGTGGTGAAGAACAATATCCGCACGACTTTGCCAAGCACAACAGAAACTTGATGTGTCTTGGGTGCAGTGGCGGAGCCAGGATTGCCGGCACACGGCTTGGTGAATCTTGATGTGTCTTGGGTGCAGTGGCGGAGCCAGGAATGGACCAAGCCCCGGGCCAAAAAAAATCGCCGCGAGGGAAAATGTTAATGCCCATAAGGGTTTTAGCTACCTTAAAAGATACACCATACAAAATATGGCTCGGTTGCATTAAAAATTTATAATTTAAACTCAATGCTTAACAATACAATGAAATAGATAAAAACTTGAAAGAAAGTACATGATAAAAATAGTACCAAATCAATAGTTTGCTTCATCAATGCCTTGCATAACCTCATCAACAGTGGAAGAAGAGTCAACACGTTCAAGGCATAAAAAGCAAAATATCATAAGAGAAGGCATAAACATCAAGTGAAACAATTACAATTGATACATATTTAAAAACGTACCACTTCGACAAGGTAAGAGCCCTTTGCGAGACCTATATGATTGAAAGCGATACACAATATCATCATCATCAATAGTTGCAAATACATCTCGCTCAATATACCACACCATCCTATAATTCAGCCAATCATCACTCATCCTATTCCTCAACTCAGTCTTGATGATACTCATTGCTGAGAAAGCTCTTTCCACTGATGCGGTTGCAACAAGCAAAATCGATGCCAACTCAATGAGGCGATATACCAAAGGAAAACAATGTGTATACCAGTCTGAACCATCTTCATAGCAAAATTACCAAGGTCATTACAACTCAAAAAATCAGGGTTAGCTCTCACATCAGCGATGAATGTTCCAAGCTGGTTTCCAAGGACAAAAGAAATCTCATATGTGGAGAAGTCATCAGCATACAACTTAGCAAGTTCAACAAGTTTGTCTTCATCAAAATTAGCAAATGAGTTCCTTAGATCAAGACATGCAATGCATCTTAACAATTGAGTAGATCTCTCAGCAAAGCGGTTACTTAACTCAGTAATAACTTGGTCATGCACAACATTGAACAATTCATATATGAAGCGATGATAGTAAGTTACCATTTGACCACCACGCCCCCTTGAATGACCTCGAGCAGGAATTGTATCATCCATGTTAGGCAATATAATGTTATGTTCAACACAAAAGTCATCCGTCTCTTCCAAGAGTTGATCCCAACCATTTTCCCTTATATCTTGAAGTTTCCGCAATGTGACAGCAATCAAACTCACTGGAAGAACAATGTTTTGATCTTTCCTTTGCAAACATTGTGACAACTCATTAGTTTTGCCCAATAGATTGATCATAAGATGCAACATGAAAACAAATTCAAAGCTTTCCATCTAAGAAATCAAGCCACCTGCTGTGCTTCTTTGTGTTAAATTTTCTGCATCATCATGAATGTTCTCTAACACTGGCAAAACTGATTTCCACATAGTTAGAAATCGACACAAAGTTTTATGATGTGTGCCCCACCGTGTATCCTCGGGTCGAACAAGATTGGTCGCTTGATTTTTCCCTCTTATTGAAAAAATCTCCCCTGACTCCAATTGACTTACAATATTTTCATGTTGTTGTTGGGCTAGTTCATCATGTCTCTTACAAGAAGTATTGACGGTGTTGACAATCAAAGTTATGTGGTTAAAGAAATCCGTTACAGAGGAACAACACTTGGCCACAGCAACAACCACTAATTGCTACTGATGGATATAAAATGCATAAGGATTTTCATCTTGTATTAACTTTTGCAACCCACGAAATTGCCCTCTCATGCTAGAAGCTCCATCATACCCTTGCCCTCTCAATTTAGACATAGACAAGCCATGCTCAACAAACATACCATCCAAAGCTGCCTTGAGAGAAGCTGCCCTTGTGTCAGCAACATGCTTGATCTCAATAAATCTCTCAATCGTATATTAACATACCTACATGAGACAAATAGGCAAACAAACAATTAGGTGTCACTATTAGTGATGAACAAAACAATAATTAATATAACAAATAGAAAATTACTCACCTTAAAACCATATCCATTTGTTCTTTTATGGATGCATCTCTCGATTCGTCGACAAGTAAAGAAAAATTCCTATCTCCGATATCAGCAATATGGATTTGGTGGTCTCTTCTGCGCAAGCTTGGCACAATTAAAATTGTATCTCATGTGAAGTCATCAAATGGTGGAACGCCCCGGACACACCCGCCGGTGGTCGTTACTCCTGGCGGGATCTAGACTGGCCCCACAGATCAATACTAGTCTTTTCTGCGCACTTTGTCCTCACTCATGCGCACCCAGGAGCAACTTCCCGGTCGGTCACCCATCCTGACACTACTCCAAGCTGAGCACACTTAACTTTGGAGTTCCGTCCAAATGGGCTCCCGGAAAAGAAGGATTCCTTATTGATATGAGTAGTCTATCATCCCTAATAAGCCAGGCCATTCCATACACCCCCACTCAGAGGAACCGACGTCCTCGTCTGGCCACAGGAACATTCCCTCTTGGCACATACGTCTATGCATCCAGTCCAGTACATGTACCATGTCGTGTGCCACGACGGGTCACAAACGTCATGAACAACATGATCGCGCACCTGTCCGCAAACATCCGTGTAACCGCGAGGGTCGGCTCTGATACCAACTTGTAACGCCTCGGACACACCCGCCGGTGGTCATTACTCCTGGCGGGATCTAGACTGGCCCCACAGATCAATACTAGTCTTTTCTGCGCACTTTGTCCTCACTCGTGCGCACCCAAGAGCAACTTCCCGGTCGGTCACCCATCCTGACACTACTCCAAGCTGAGCATGCTTAACTTTGGAGTTCTGTCCGAATGGGCTCCCAGAAAAGAAGGAATTCCTTATTGATATGAGTAGTCTATCATCCCTAATAAGCCAGGCCATTACAAATGGTTCCCACCCGCACTATCAAGCAAATTCCTAGCAATAGGATCCTTCTTCCTATACCAACTCATCATCTCCAAAAAGTTCCCCCTATTATTTGAACTCGAACTCTCATCATGACCATGAAAAGCATGACCTTGTAATAGAAGAAATCTGATAATACCCAAAATAATGATAAGACGAGCTTTGTAGTCTTCTCCACTCTTTTTGGTACCATGATCCATCACATGTGCCACACATTTCCTTTGATTTTTGAAAGCCTCATAATGTTGTCTAGCTATATTGTGAGCACTGTTATGTTTACCAACAGGTGTATCAAGAACACCAGGTCCATCCTTCCAATTTCTAAATCCTACTCTTGTGAATGCCTCAATACCATAATTTTCCGCTCTTGGATTCTTAAAAAGAAAGCAATAAAAACAAAAGGTTGCTTCTTTATGAACACTATATTCCAACCAATCGCCATGGTTCATGAACCAACTAGCATGAAAGCTTCTTGTTTTTGAATATTTTCCTTGGGTGTCTTTTTATATTTATGATCAGTTGGCTGGCATGGACCCATATTTATATAAATCCTTCTAGCGGCATCCCTAATGTCCAGATCTAAACTTTCAATTGGTTTTCTAAGACCAGGATCAGCTTCAATATCACCTTTACGGAATTGACCAAGGGCATCAGCAGGAATACCACGATTGTTTCTCTCTCGAGTTGTCATTGCAGATGGGTTGCTTGAAGTCGAATGCGATGGTCCCATTTCTACAGTTGTTTATGTTTCTGGTGTTGATTCAGTTTCCTTGGCCACTTGATTCCCTCCATCTGAAATGATAGGTGTAGATAGCCCCGTTGCAGACACCGGTGAAAAAAACCTCTTCATCTTATTTTTCTACAATATATGAAATAAAACTGACAATTACATCAATTTGGGTTCAACAATATCATACATATATGACTGGATACAAAAGAACATGGCAAAAATTTCAGTTTAGAGCAGCTTGTACACTGATACAACTAATGCAAACAGAACATGGTACAAGTAGAAAGCATCAAAGAAAATTAGAAGCTACCGCAACCGACAATGAAGCAGTGCCACGTAGGAGAACGACGAACGGGAAGGCCGCGACGGGCGACCTACAGCCCGGGAGCAGAAATTGGGTGTGCGGCGTGTGGTGGGGCCGGAGCCATGGCGAATGTCGGCGCGGGCGCTGGTGTCCCTGCTGCTCCTGGAGATCGTTTGTGCTGCCCTCATGCGTGCGAGGTGCGACTCAGCGGGCGGCGGCGGCCGCGCGATCGTTTCATCTCCTGTGTCTCGTGCGTGCTGGATCATGGGGTGTGTTGTTGCCATATGTGTGTGCGTTTCTGGCAAAGCAGTCCACCAAGCCTTTGGGCCTTCTTCTTTTTCACTGGGCTGCGCCTTGGGCCTACAAAAAAGTCTATATAACTATAGCCTATTAATTTTTCCACGCCCCAGGCCTGGGCCCTGGGTGCCCGAGGCCCAGCTCTGCCCCTGCTTGGGTGCTAGCCCTGCCCCTCTATTTATATGTTGAGCCCTGGGGTCGTTTCTTGGAGAAAGAGCCTCCTCAAAGTCGGTTTAGCTCGCAAGGCAAGTCCTTCTCAGACTCCAGGACCAGACGCCAGGGTCCCTGGCGTCTGGCCCCCTGGGCTCCACAAAACCCCTTTTACGCCTTCCTAGAACCTTGCGGGATTTGCCCCTTGGCCCAAATAAAGTGTTCTCGTACCCGAACATTTCGGGAAACATCTGAAACCCCTTCCAGTGAATTCTGGAACCCTTCCGGAGACCAAACACTATTATCCCATATATCAATATTTACCTCTGGACTATTCTGGAGCTCCTCATCATGTCCATGATCTCATCCAGGACTCCGAACAACATTCGGTCACCAACATACATAACTCATATAATAATATATCGTCAACGAACGTTAAGCGTGCATACCCTACGGGTTCGAGAATGATGTATACATGACTGAGACGCTTCTCCGGTCAATAACCAATAGCAGGACTTGGATGCCCATATTGGTTCCTACATATTCTACAAAGATCTTTATCAATTGAACCTTTATGACAACATACATAATTCCCTTTGTCCGTCGGTATGTTACTTGCCGAGATTCAATCGTCGGTATCTCCATACCTAGTTCAATCTCGTTGCGGCAAGTCTCTTTACTCGTTCCGTAATACATCATCTCATAACGAACTCCTTAGTCACTTTGCTTGCAAGCTTCTTGTGATGTTGTATTACCAAGAGGGCCCAGAGATAACTCTTTGTCATACGGAGTGACAAATCACAATCTCGATTCATGCCAACTCAACAGACACCTTCAGAGATACCTGTAGAGCATCTTTATGATCACCCAGTTATGTTGTGACGTTTGATAGCACACAAGGTATTCCTACGGTATCCGGGAGTTGCATGATCTCATGGTCTTAGGAATATGTATTTGACATTAAGAAAGCAGTAGCAATAAACTGAACGATCATATGCAAAGCTAACGGATGGGTCTTGTCCATCACATCATTCTCCTAATGTTGTGATCCTGTTATCAAGCGGCAACACATGTCTATGGTTAGGAAACCTTTACCATCTTTTGATCAACGAGCTAGTCTACTAGGGGCATACTAGGGACTTGGTATTTGCTACGTATTCACACATGTATTTAAGTTTCCAATCAATACAATTCTGGCATGAATAATAAACCTTTATCATGATTAAGGAAATATAATAATAACAACTTTTAGTTCCTATAGTGCATATTTCCAACAATGGTTGTGTTGATGGTGCAACTCTAAGAAAAAGTGTTAGGCAACGTAGTATTTCAAAAAAATTGCCTACGATCATGCAAGATCTATCTAGGAGAAGCATAGCAATGAATGGGGAGAGTGTGTCTACGTACCCTCGTAGACCAAAAGTGGAAGCGTTTAGTAACGTGGTTGATGTAGTCAAAAGTCATCGCGATCCAACCGATCCAAGTACCGAAGGCACGGCAGCTCCGCGACCGACACACGTTCAGCTCGGTGACATCCCTCGAACTCTTGATCTAGTTGAGGCCGAGAGAGAGTTCCGTCGGCACGACGGCGTGGTGACGATGATGATTAAGTTACCGGTGCAGGGCTTCTCCTAAGCACTACGACGATATGACCGAGGTGTGTAACTGTGGAGGGGGCATCGCACACGGCTAAAAGATCAACGTGTGTGTCTATGGGGTGCCCCCTCCCCCGTATATAAAGGAGGGGAGGAGGAGGAGGGCTGGCCATAAGGGGTGTGCCCAAGGGGGGATTCCCACTCCTAGTAGGAGTAGGTTTCCCCCTTTCCTAGTCCACGTAGGAGAGAAGAAGGAAGGGGAGGAAGAAGAGAAGGAAAGGGGGGCGGCCCCCTAGCCCTAGTCCAATTCGGTTTGGGCTAGGGGGGCGCACGCCACACCTTGGCCTGCCTCCTCTCTTCCACCACTAGGCCCATGAGGCCCAATAAGTTCCCAGGGAGGGGGTCCGGTAACCCCCGGTACTCCGAAACTTAACCGAAATGACCCGAATCATTCCGGTGTCCGAATATAGCCTTCCAATATATGAATCTTTATGTCTCGACCATTTCGAGACTCCTCGTCATATCCGTGATCGCATCCATAACTCCAAAAAACCTTTGGTACATCAAATCACATAAACTCATAATACGAATCATCATCGAACGTTAAGCGTGCGGACCCTACGGGTTTGATAACTATGTAGAGATGACCGATACACATCTCCGGTCAATAACCAATAGCGGAACCTGGATGCTCATATTGGCTCCTAGATATTCTATGAAGATCTTTATCGGTCAAACCGCACAACAACATACGTTGTTCCCTTTGTCATCGGTATGTTACTTGCCCAAGATTCGATCGTCGGTATCATCCTACCTAGTTCAATCTCATTACCGGCAAGTCTCTTTACTCGTTCCGTAATGCATCATCCCGCAACTAACTCATTAGTCACATTGCTTGCAAGGCTTATAGTGATGTGCATTACCTAGAGGACCCAGAGAAACCTCTCCGACAATCGGAGTGACAAATCCAAATCTCGATCTATGCCAACTCAACAAACACCATCGGAAACACCTGTAGAGCATCTTTATAATCACCCAGTTACATTGTGACGTTTGATAGCACACTAAGTGTTTCTCTGGTATTCGGGAGTTGCATAATCTCGTAGTCGTAGGAACATGTATAAGTCATGAAGAAACCAATAGCAATAAACTAAACGATCATAGTGCTAAGCTAACGGATGGGTCTTGTCCATCACATCATTCTCTAATGATGTGATCCCGTTCATCAAATGACAACTGTCAGAGTAAATGACCATGGGTAGCCTAGCCGGCTTCCCCTGGTTCTTCAGAAAAATTATAGGCCAATTGAGCCTCCAAGCGTCCAAGACATGGGGCCGCCTTCCCCCAGCTGGCTACCTCTCAGGCCGGCTGCGCAAAGGCGGCCCTGCCCTGAAATCCTTGAGAAACAAGACCACGAGAAGGCCGACTCCAAGAAGCCGGCCATGAGAAGGCCGACCCCAAGGAGCCGACCCCTCAGCAGGCGGCCAAGATCGTGCCCTCAGAGTCTACGCCCACCTAACGTCAACGAGATGGGGCGTGGCTATAGTGAAGCCTGCCACCCCCGAATCCCGGGGAACGCATGGCCACAGTACGTCGAACAGGGCGGCCATCACCCGTCCGGCGCAGCACTGTTGCCATGTTGATCATGACGTCACCCACGGCGAGCACTCAGTACGACCCATGGGTGGCGGGCCCCCTCAGTCAGGAAGACATCCAAAGGCGGCCAGGCCTCCCGAAGTCGGCCTGGGGTATGGCCGGCCCCCAATAGCTGGCCAGCTCTCTCCCTCGAAGGAGGAGCCTCATCAAGGAGATAAGATGAGGTAAGGCTACAGTGATGCGCCGCCCAGCGGCGGCACTGTAGCCACGCTTACCACGACAAAGCCCTCGTCACGAGAGGGGAGGCAACAGTAACCAGCCTCCGACAAGACCCTCGAGCGGTGGGACCGGCCTGTCGACCAGAAGGTTGGTACCCGGCAGGGCCCGCTAGTCGGCGGGCCCATCGGTCGGCGGAGAAGCCGGTCAGCCTAGACACTGACGGCTGGGGCCCGCACCCAGCCGGATTACCATTGTACCCCCGAGGGGTAGGCCTATATAAACCCCCCGGGGCACCCATGCAGGGGGATCCCCTTTTCGATTGTTCCATACACCTCATCAAGAGAGACGGGCTAGCCTTGCCCTTCCTCATCCTTCCACCAAACAGCTCAAGGAGCCTCTTGTAGCTACTAGTCAATCTAGTGACCATGCGGAGACCCCGCAGAGCAGCAGTAGGGGTGTTCTCTCCACGGAGAGCCCTGAAGCTGGGTAAGATTCGCCGACGTGCATGTCTTTGCCTTATCCCGTTTCCAGGCACCGGCGATATTTTATTGGCTCCCATAATGATATGCCACCCGTAGGCATATGTCGCACCAACCACCCGACAACAACACATGTCTATGGGTAGGAAACTTAACCATCTTTGATTAACGAGCTAGTCTAGTAGAGGCATACTAGGGACACTCTGTTTGTCTAGGGACACTCTTTCTATCTAGTAGAGGCATACTAGGCATGATAAATGTTTATTATTCACGCTAGAATTGTCTTAACCGGAAACTTAGTACATGTGTGAATACATAGACAAAACAGAGTGTCCCTAGTATGCCTCTACTTGACTAGCTCGTTAATCAAAGATGGTTATGTTTCCTGACCATAGACATGTGTTGTCATTTGATGAACGGGATCACATCATTAGAGAATGATGTGATGGACAAGATCCATCCGTTAGCTTAGCATAATGATTGTTTAGTTTTATTTATATTGCTTTCATCATGACTTATACATGTACCTCTGACTATGAGATTATGCAACTCCCGAATACCGGAGGAACACCTTGTGTGCTAGCAAAGGTCACAACGTAACTGGGTGATTATAAAGATGCTCTACAGATGTCTCTGAATGTGTTTGTTGAGTTAGCATCGATCGAGATTAGGATTTGTCACTCCGATTGTCGAAGAGGTATCTCTGGGCCCTCTCGGTAATGCACATCACTATAAGCCTTGCAAGCAATGTGACTAATGAGTTAGTCACGGAATGATGCATTACGGAACGAGTAAAGAGACTTGCCAGTAACAAGATTGAACTAGGTATGGTGATACAGACGGTCGAATCTTGGGCAAGTAACATACCGATGACAAAGGGAACAACGTATGTTGTTATGCGGTTTGACCGATAAAGATCTTCATAGAATATGGAGGAGAAATATGAGCATCCAAGTTCCGCTATTGGTTATTGATCGGAGATGTGTCTCGGTCATGTCTACATAGTTCTCGAACCCGTAGGGTCCGCACGCTTAACGTTCGATGACGATTTGTATTATGAGTTATGTGATTTGATGTACCGAAGGTTGTTCGGAGTCTCGGATGAGACCATGGACATGACGAGGAGTCTCGGATGAGACCATGGACATGACGAGGAGTCTCGGAATGGTCGAGACGTACAGATCGATATATTGGAAGGATATATTCGGACATCGGAAAGGATCCGAGTGATTCGGTATTTTTCGGAGTACCGGAGAGTTACCGGAATTCGTCGGGGGAAGTAGTGGCCTTAATGGGCCATAAGGGAAAGGATAGAAGGGCCTCAAGGGGTGGCTGCGCCCCCCCCCCCATGGCAAGTCCGAATTGGACTAGGGGGGGGGTGGCGCCCCCTCTCTTTCCTTGTCCCTCTCCTACTCCTTCCCTCTCTCCCCTCTTGGAAAAGGAAGGGGACTCCAACTAGGATTGGGAATCCTAGTTGGACTCCCCCTATAGGCATGCCCCTCCTAGGCCGGCCTCCTCTTTCCCCCTCCTTTATATACGTGGCTAGGGGCATCCCATAGACACACAAGTTGATTGTTTAGCCATGTGCGGTGCCCCCATCCACAGATTTCCACCTCGGTCATATCGTTGTAGTGCTTAGGTGAAGCCCTGCGTCGGTAACTTCATCATAACCGTCATCATGCCGTCGTGCTGACGAAACTCTCTCTCGACCTCAACTGGATCAAGAGTACGAGGGACGTCACTGAGCTGAACATGTGCGGATCGCGGAGGTGCCGTGCGTTCGGTACTTGATCGGTTGGATCGCGAAGACGTTCGACTACATCAACCGCGTTACTTAACGCTTCTGCTTTCGGTCTACGAGGGTACGTAGACACACTCTCCCCTCTCGTTGCTATGCATCTCCTAGATAGATCTTGCGTGATCGTAGGAATTTTTTTGAAATACTGTGTTCCCCAACAGTCTTATCCATCCCTTGCATATTATAGTTCATCACGAAGCTTTTGAAGCTTGGTGGCAGTGATTAAAGAACTCTGTCAATGACACTATCAACCGAAAGATTAACTCCCACCCGAGTCAAGTGATTGTGGTACCCAGACATTCTGAGTATATGCTCACTGACAGAACTATTCTCCTCCATTTTGCAGCTGTAGAACTTGTTGGAGACTTCATATCTCTCAATCCAGGCATTTGCTTGAAATATTAACTTCAACTCCTGGAACATCTCATATGCTCCATGATGTTCAAAACATCGTTGAAGTCCCGGTTCTAAGCCGTAAAGCGTGGCACACTAAACTGTCGAGTAGTCATCAGCTTTGCTCTGCCAGATGTTCATAACATCTGGAGTTGCTCCTGCATCGGGTTTGGCACCTAGCGGTGCTTCCAGGACGTAATTCTTCCGTGTAGCAATGAGAATAATCCTCAAGTTACGGACCCAGTCTGTGTAGTTGCTACCATCATTTTTCAACTTAGCTTTCTCTAGGAATGCATTAAAACTCAACAACATAGACATGCAAAATACTATCAAGTACTAAGTTCATGATAAATTAAAGTTCAATTAATCATATTACTTAAGAACTCCCACTTAGATAGACATCCCTCTAATCATCTAAGTGATCACGTGATCCATATCAACTAAACCATGTCCGATCATCACGTGAGATGGAGTAGTTTTCAATGGTGAACATCACTATGTTGGTCATATCTACTATATGATTCAGCTCGACCTTTCGGTCTCAGTGTTCCAAGGCCATATCTGCATATGCTAGGCTCGTCAAGTTTAACTCGAGTATTCTGCGTGTGCCAAACTGGCTTGCACCCGTTGTATGTGAATGTAGAGCTTATCACACCCGATCATCACGTGGTGTATCGGCACGACGAACTGTAGCAATGGTGCATACTCAGGTAGAACACTTGTACCTTGAAATTTAGTGAGAGATCATCTTATAATGCTACCGCCGTACTAAGAAAAATAAGATGCATAAAGGATAAACATCACATGCAATCAATATAAGTGATATGATATGGCCATCATCATCTTGTGCCTTTGATCTCCATCTCCAAAGCACCATCATGATCACCATCATCACCGGCTTGACACCTTGATCTCCATCGAAGCATCGTTGTCGTCTTGCAAACTATTGCTTCTATGACTATCGCTACCGCTTAGATATAAAGAAATTACATGGCGATTGCATTTCAAACAATAAAGCGACAACCATATGGCTCCTGCCAGTTGCCGATAACTATTACAAAACATGATCATCTTATACAACAATTTATATACCATCACATCTTGACCATATCACATCATAGCAATGTAACTCCCTCGATGCGGCTATATCTCCCACGTGTCGAAGCACGACTTAGAGGCATAACTGCATTGAAAGCAATGTCGCAAGTGAGGTAATCTTCACACAACCCATGTAATACATAAGGGAAAGAGATACATAGTTGGCTTACAATCGCCACTTCACACAATACATGAATAAATCATTACATCATCCAGATACAATCAAGGTCCGCCTACGGAACCAAAATAAAAGAAGACTACCCCAAATGCTACACAGATCCCCGATCGTCCAACTGGGCTCCACTACTGATCAACTGGAAATAGAACAACAAAACAAACACGAACTCCATCGAGCTCCTCCTTAGCACGGTTTCGTCACCTGCACAGTTTCATCGGCACCTGCAAACTGGTTTTGGAAGTATTTGTGAGTCACGGGGACTCAGCAATCTTACACCCTCGCGATCAAGACTATTTAAGCTTAAGGGTAGGGTAAAAGGTATGAGGTAGAGCTGCAGCAAGCGACTAGCATATATGGTGGCTAACATACACAAATGAGAGCGAGAAGAGAAGGCAAAGCACGGTCGAGAAACTATGATCCAGAAGTGATCCTAGAACAACCTATGTCAAGCATAACTCCAACATCGTGTTCACCTCCCGGACTCCGCTGAGAAGAGACCATCACGGTAACACACGTGGTTGATGTATTTTAATTAAGATCAACTTCAGGTTTTCTACAACCGGACATTAACAAATTCCCATCTGCCCATAACCGCGGGCACGGCTTTCGAAAGATCAATCCCTGCAGGGGTGTCCCAACTTAGCCCATCACAAGCTCTCACGGTCAACGAAGGATATTCCTTCTCCCAAGACAATCAGATCAGACTCGGCATCCCATTTACAAGACATCCTCGACAATGGTAAAACAAGTCCAGCAACACCGCCCGAATGTGCCGACAAATCCCGATAGGAGCTGCACATATCTCGTTCTCAAGGCACACTCAGATAGGTCAAGCTACGAGTAAAACCAGCCCTCGAGTTTCCCCGAGGTGGCCCCGCAGGCTGCCCATTTCGGACCAACACTTAGAGAGGCACTGGCCCGGGGGGTTAAAATAAAGATGACCCTTGAGTCTGCAGAACCCAAGGGAAAAAGAGGCTAGGTGGTGAATGGTAAAACCAAGGTTGGGCATTGCTGGAGGAGTTTTATTCAAGGCGAACTGTCAAGGGGTTCCCATTATAACCCAACCGTGTAATGAACGCAAAATCCGGGAACATAACACCAATATGACGGAAACTAGGGCGGCAAGAGTGGAACAAAACACCAGGCATAAGGCCGGGCCTTCCACCCTTTACCAAGTATATAGATGCATTAATTAAATAAGAGATATTGTGATATCCCAACAAAATATCCATGTTCCAAATAAGGAACAAGCTCCAATCTTCACCTGCAACTAGCAACGCTATAAGAGGGGCTGAGCAAAGCGGTAACATAGCCAAACAACGGTTTGCTAGGACAAGGTGGGTTAGAGGCTTGGTTTAACAATATGGGAGGCATGATAAACAAGTGGTAGCTATCGCAGCATAGGCATAGCAAAAGAGCGAGCATCTAGCAAGCAAAGATAGAATTGATTTCGAGGGTATGGTCATCTTGCCTGAAATCCCGCAAGGAAGAAGAACGAGTCCATGAAGAAGACAAACTGACATAGTCGAACGGTTCCTCACAAACGCGACATTATCGGAACCAACCCGAAGAAGCAACACCGGAAAGAAGCACACAACATAGTAAACAACCAACACATGAACATGGCATGATATGCGGGATGCGGGATGTGATGCATATGCATGATTTGGAAAGGAATGATTGAACCTGGCCTCAACTTGGAAAACCAAGAGTTCCACTGGAAAGGTGAGTTGATTTCGGTCGAAATCGATATAAAGATCACCGGAATCGGATGCACGGTTTGGAAATGGCAAGCAAAAGAAATATGGCACCGGTCTGCGATAAACAGCAAGTAGCCTTCTAAATGCATCAAGAACAACATGCTACTGCACCCAAACATGATAACAAAATACATGGCAGGGATCCACTCAAGAAGCTTGACAAAAGATGAACACTGAGCTACGACTAATTCACTCAATAGGAGGCTCAAACAAGCATGGCAAAAGTGCAAACGATAACAGGTTACAGACTTAGTGAAATTATCAACAAGTCAGGAATCTATCATCAGGAAGCAATGTTTAGAGCATGAAAAACTACATGCTACAGGAACATATCATGGCAAAAAAGGCATGGAATGAAGCTAATCTAAGCATATAACAAAAGTCCCTTAGTGACCATGAGCCAAAAGGGATCAGAAAATACAATTGCAAGCATGTGAACATAGCAAAAACATAAACAGATTCAGACTTAGTGAAAAACTGGAGCATGCAAAACAGATAACAAGTAGGCATGTTTACGAGCTCGATGCACTCACTACAAAGCATGGCATGACAAGCTAAGCATACACCCAGCAAATAGACATGGCATAGAAGCTAGACATGGCAAGAACAACAACATAGCATGCATGGATCAATAGCAACAACCTCGGCAAAATCGCTAAACATGTTAACAATCTGCCAGGATCATTTTATAGCAAAAGTAGAGCTCGATTGACTCAAGCTAGGCTGCTCCATAATTGCAAACAAAGACATGGAAGGATATAGCACAACATTATTAACAAAACATCCTTACTGATCGTCCTCAAAAGAGGCACGGATCACTAGGAAACAACATGAACATATGGCATAAAAACAATATCAGGACAAGGACTTAGTGAAATTCTAAGTCCCTGAAATCAGCATCATTGGGTAAGCTACTTTGCATGCTTGTGCTAGTCACCACAAAGATCACAAAAATACATGGCATACACCCCTGTAAAGATGGCATGGCATATTACAAAACACATGTAGAGCTCAGGATCATAGCATGCACACATTAATCATGGCAAAAATGACAAAAATGCATTTGCTGAAACAGATCTGAAACTTCCCTCACATAGCCCTCTTCCGACGACATTTCGGGCATCAATATGAGCTCAAATGAAAATTATACAATGAGATGAAATGATGTACTCGTCGAGACGAACATTTTGATATGCTACACGCATGAATCGGAGCAACGGTGATGAAGTTATGACATGATGAATATGGCATGAAAAGTATGCAGATCTGGGACTTCGAGAAAATTAGACCTCGCAGAAGTTGGACGGGGAGATCCCGGGACGGAGCGGAGCGGGACGGCGGGGCGCGTTTGGTTCAAAGGACTAGTGGATCTGATCCCACCTGATCCAGATCCGGAGCGGACCGGGTCCGGCGACGGCGAGGAGGCCGGAGGCGGGGAAGATGGCGGCGAAGGTCGACTCCGGCGCGGCCGCGGGCTGCGGGCGGCGCGGGGCGCCGTGGAGGCGGCGGGCGGGCTCACGTCGGCGGGGCCGAGTGAAGGAGGCGGCACGGGCGGCTTCCGGCGAGGTCGCGTCGGCGTGGTGACATCGGAGAGCGTCGGCGACGAGCGGCGGCGTTCGGCGGTGACCGGAGCTGATGGCGAAGGCGGCGGGGATGGGCGGCGCGGCGGGGTACGGCCGGCGGGCAGCGCGCGGGACCTGGCGGCGACGGGGATCGGGCCTGGAGGGCTGGATCTGGGCGTCTCGGGCCCGGCGGCGCGGGGACGGCGGCATGGACAGGTGAAAGCTCCTGATTCGCTGCGGCGGGCGGTTGGACGCGTCCGGCGCAGGGTCGGACATGTCCGGCATGGCGCGGAGGGGAAATTCTAGGGTTTCGTCTGCGAAAATGGACGGGGTGCACATATTTATAGGTAGAGGGAGCTAGGAGAGTCTAAATGAGGTGCGGTTTTCGGCCAGGCGATCGTGATCGAACGATCTAGATGATGGAGGAGGTTTAGGTGGGTTTTGGGCCACTTTGGAAGGGTGTTGGGCTGCAACACACACGAGGCCTTTTCGGTCCCTCAGCTAATCGTTGGAGTATCAGACGAAGTCCAAATGGCACGAAACTTGTCAGGCGCTCTACCGGTAGTAAACCAAGGCCGCATGACAAGTCTCGGTCCAATCCGAAAACGTTTAACACCTGCACACGAAAAGAGGTAGAAAGGGACACCGGGTGACATAGGAGAGCCGGATAGCAAAACGGACAACGGGGAAAATGCTCGGATGGATGAGACGAATATGTATGCAAATGAAATGCACATGATGACATGATATGCAAAGCATGACATGCAGCAATGACAAGGAAACAACAGTGAATAACAGGAGGACACCTGGCACATCGGTCTCGGAGCGTTACAACACTCCAGCACTACGAGAGGATCTCGTCCCGAGATCTAGAATGGCACCGGATGGAAAAACGGAAGAGAAAGAGAAAAGGTAAAACTAAGTTGCTTCTCTGACAAACGAGTGAAACCAAAGAACCTTGAAAAGGTTAAGCCATTTCGAGAAAAGAATACAACGGAGATGAACGAAGTTGAAAGCACTCCATTAAGAAAGGGGAAAAGAAATAACCGATTCGGGTAGCACTCCGTTTTAGAAGGGATGCACGACTTGATAAGGCGAAAAGAACTAGAGCAAAAGGTCGCAACACTCCGGTTAAATGGACAGGCATGAAAAGAACATGATCTTTGACAAAACGAGATGATGGGTTGAAAAGAGCAACATGACAATGCCTCCGGAACAAAAGAATAGAAGATAGATAATTGAAATAGGATAATGGAGAAGAAAATGCCAACTTCTGCCACAAAAAAAGCTTGAAAAGGCATCTTTAGGAGAAGGGTCGAACGGAGTAGTTGGAAAAACAGCAACGAAAAGAGTAAGCTTGTAGTGGGCTTATGGAGAACATCTCAACACTATGAGGTGAAAGTTCTGCAACTAACGGAAAACAATGGATTTGAATTGATATCAACAAGGAAATGAGAAACTTATACCCCGGGGAGGATAAAAGAACTTGGGTCAAGTATAAGCACCATAATAGCAACGATCCTTAGGAAAAGCTTTAGGTGAAATATAACCCAAGATAACTCCAACGAAGAGGTTGATGGATTTAAAGACCCCATTCTTAACAACCTGTGAATCATGAAACATGAACTCAAATTATCAAGAATGACATAATACCACCTCCAATGATATGGAAGAAAGAATTACACTCCAGATTGCAAGATGAAGAAACTTGAGCTCCTTTGAAAAGAATGTTGATGAACACTTCGAGAAGGAATTTAAATCCTTGATTAACCACCATGTAGGGCCTCCATGAAGAACTCCGGTAATAAAAGAATGATCAAACGAAAGGAAAGTTGAAAGAACTCTGGGAGAATCCTTGCAATGATTTAGATGGAGCCTCGTGGTGATATAATTGAGAGACCTTGGAACTCCGGAAAGAAAGATGAATAATTGAGATCAGGAATTTTTGATGAACCTCCGGAATAAGGAATTAATCACTTGGATGAAACAAGAATAAGAATTACATTATTCTTATCCTTCACCAATTTAAATTGATGACAATCAACGTATTTAGCATATTACTTATTCTCGTAGAAAAGATTAAGAGAGATATGGCACCAACTTGAGAAGGTCTTCAACGAACCACCGGTAGAATTGAAAATGAACGAAGTAAAGGGATGAATCGCCGGGTAAGAATTGTGAAATGAACGAAGATACTTGGGACAATCTAGATACATGAGAACGAAGAGATCACGAACTGATTATAGATCACTTGAACGATGCACCGGTTAGATTGGAGAATGACAACTGAAAGCTGGAATGGATAAATCTTCTGAAATGATGGCCTTCAGAGGAAAGAAATGGAAAACAACTCATGAAATGCTCCGGATGGGTGAAAAGGAATTCTCACGAGCAAAAACAATTATGCGAGGATGGCCTCGAACTAGAACCACGAATCTTTGAGAAAACGGATAAGATATGGAGGTAAAACTCTTCTTCGGTCTTAAAATGTTGAGAATGACGACGAGAAATACTCCCAAGAATTATTGAGGCACTCCGGAATGAAGAATGGAAAAGTTGAACCAACGATGAAAAGAATTTGAAAGATCTTGGAGAAATACATATTAATGATGATGAATCATTCTTACGTCAAACTTCAAAAAGAAATTTGAGGATAGCTTCGAGAAAATAAGAAGAGTCAGATAAGATCCTGGGAAAAGACTTGTGGGTTAGGGCCCACTGAAAAGATACACCGTTGAACGATTAAAAGAGAGAATGCATCGGTTGAATTTAATGGTTTGAATAAGATAACACCTTCGAGATATCTTGAGCACTCCGGAACAATAGAATAGAGAGCGTGGAATGATTATGAGGTGCACCGGCATAAGAAGACATTTGAAACGAGGAAAAAGGGATATGATCAACACCAAAAACTTGATTTGAATCCACCGGAGAAGAAAATGAGTGACGAGTGACGAACTTGAATCTTCGTTAGCATCTTCCTGAGAATCAATGGATAAGAATATTAACGGAAAAGAATGGAGAGACTTCCATCAATAACAAGGATACTTGATTGATAAATCTGAGCCCTTAAAAAAAAAGGGGGGGGGGGGGGGGAAAAAACAAAGGCAGCTTGGGACAGATAAAATGAGCACCGTTGAGAAGAACTGATAATTGTTCTTGCGGATGTTGAAATGATCGGATCCACTTGAAGAGAAACACACCGGTGAAAAGGATCAACATGACAATCTCGATTATCATGAAGGATTAGTATTCACATCGGAGTATGAGAACACCATTTGGCGAAAAGTATGGAATCAACATTTGAATTCGAAGCAACTCGAATACCACAATGAAAACAAAACAAAGGATTGGCTTGCAGAATAAGCCGGAACAAACATATGATAGAGATTTCGTCCGAAGTTTTCGTGGTGGGGCCTACACGGGGTCGATCATACAGCACCATCATGTACAAGGCAGTTCACATGACATACGAAGTGTCCCCGAGTCAGCATAGCCAAGGACTCTTTAAGACACAACGAGACCACTGTAAAACCAACCGTGGATAGGCGGACCACTAGACGTCGAACCCCAATTTCATATCATACATCTGTCGGAAATATATCCTAAGAGCTACTTGAATTCCCACTTATAAACTCCCGAAACTTTCCGGTTATGCAATCAGGTGTTGGGGATACAGGGGAAGCATAATATCTCACCCAAAACTAGTAAATCCTACATCCAGCTGTATCCATCCTTCAACACATAACCAAGAAACCTTCGGAAATCGTTTACCTCAACCTTCGAAAAGCATCCGTAATACGGTTTATGGCAATACTCATGAACTCCCGCCCAGTACTGGGTGGCGTTGAGGTTATCTCACCAACAACTGCATAAAAGAGATTTTCGATGTCGGCGAAACTCAGGTATTCTAGAATTGCATCACTAAAATTGTGACGACAACACCTCGGAGCTCAACTCCCCGGGACACTGCCACAACCCCTAAATGTCAGGAGACACCAAGAACAATGTTCTCGTCACAAAACCATCGGAACTATTCCAAGATACCCGCGTGATCCTAAATTTTTTTAGTGAAATTTGAGAAGAGAAGAGTCAAAACTCTACGTCAGGCTGCCTCACCAGAGCGACGAAGGGACTAAGGAGTAAAAGGAAGTCCTACTCTCCGATATATATAATCCTAAATGACTCAAAACATTTATCTAGACTCAACAACGCCAGCGATTCGATCAAGCAGGGGGTTTCTAGGTCGGGGAAGGCTCTGATACCAACTTGTAACGCCCTCGATGCGGCTATATCTCCCACGTGTCGAAGCACGACTTAGAGGCATAACCGCATTGAAAGCAATGTCGCAAGTGAGGTAATCTTCACACAACCCATGTAATACATAAGGGAAAGAGATACATAGTTGGCTTACAATCGCCACTTCACACAATACATGAATAAAGCATTACATCATCCAGATACAATCAAGGTCCGACTACGGAACCAAAATAAAAGAAGACTACCCCAAATGCTACACAGATCCCCGATCGTCCAACTGGGCTCCACTGCTGATCAACTGGAAACGGAACAACAAAACGAACATGAACTCCATCGAGCTCCTCCTTAGCTCGGTTTCGTCACCTGCACGGTTTCATCGGCACCTGCAAACTGGTTTTGGAAGTATTTGTGAGTCACGGGGACTCAGCAATCTTACACCCTCGCGATCAAGACTATTTAAGATTAAGGGTAGGGTAAAAGGTATGAGGTGGAGCTGCAGCAAACGACTAGCATATATGGTGACTAACATACGCAAATGAGAGCGAGAAGAGAAGGCAAAGCATGGTCGAGAAACTATGATCAAGAAGTGATCCTAGAACAACCTGCGTCAAGCATAACTCCAACAGCATGTTCACTTCCTGGACTCCGCCGAGAAGAGACCATCACGGTAACACACGCGGTTGATGTATTTTAATTAAGATCAACTTCAGGTTTTCTACAACCGGACATTAAAAAATTCCCATCTGCCCATAACCGCGGGCATGGCTTTCGAAAGATCAATCACTGCAGGGGTGTCCCAACTTAGCCTATCACAAGCTCTCACGGTCAACGAAGGATATTCCTTCTCCCAAGACAATCAGATCAGACTCGGCATCCCGGTTATAAGACATCCTCGACAATGGTAAAACAAGTCCAGCAACACCGCCCGAATGAGCCGACAAATCCCGATAGGAGCTGCACATATCTCGTTCTCAGGGCACACTCAGATAGGTCAAGCTACGAGTAAAACCAGCCCTCGAGTTTCCCCGAGGTGGCCCTGCAGGCTGCCCATTTCGGACCAACACTTAGAGAAGCACTGGCCCGGGGGGTTAAAATAAAGATGACCCTTGAGTCTGCAGAACCCAAGGGAAAAAGAGGCTAGGTGGTGAATGGTAAAACCAAGGTTGGGCATTGCTGGAGGAGTTTTATTCAAGGCGAACTGTCAAGGGGTTCCCATTATAACCCAACCGTGTAATGGACGCAAAATCCGGGAACATAACACCGATATGATGGAAACTAGGGCGACAAGAGTGGAACAAAACACCAGGCATAAGGCCGGGCCTTCCACCCTTTACCAAGTATATAGATGCATTAATTAAATAAGAGATATTGTGATATCCCAACAAAATATCCATGTTCCAAACAAGGAACAAGCTCCAATCTTCACCTGCAACTAGCAACGCTATAAGAGGGGCTGAGCAAAGCGGTAACATAGCCAAACAACGGTTTGCTAGGACAAGGTGGGTTAGAGGCTTGGTTTAACAATATGGGAGGCATGATAAGCAAGTGGTAGCTATCCCGGCATAGGCATAGAAAAAAAGCGAGCATCTAGCAAGCAAAGATAGAATTGATTTCGAGGGTATGGTCATCTTGCCTGAAATCCCGCAAGGAAGAAGAACGAGTCCATGAAGAAGACAAACGGACATAGTCGAACGGTTCCTCACAAACGCGACATTATCGGAACCAACCCGAAGAAGCAACACCGGAAAGAAGCACACAACATAGTAAACAACCAACACATGAACATGGCATGATATGCGGGATGTGGTATGTGATGCATATGCATGATTTGGAAAGGAATGATTGAACCTGGCCTCAACTTGGAAAACCAAGAGTTCCACTGGAAAGGTGAGTTGATTTTGGTCGAAATCGATATAAAGATCACCGGAATCGGATGCACGGTTTGGAAATGGCAAGCAAAAGAAATATGGCACCGGTCTGCGATAAACAGCAAGTAGCCTTCTAAATGCATCAAGAACAACATGCTACTGCACCCAAACATGATAACAAAATACATGGCAGGGATCCACTCAAGAAGCTTGACAAAAGGTGAACACTGAGCTACGGCTAATTCACTCAATAGGAGGCTCAAACAAGCATGGCAAAAGTGCATAATAGGTTACAGACGTGGTGAAATTATCAACAAGTCAGGAATTTATCATCAGGAAGCAATGTTTAGAGCATGAAAAATACATGCTATAGGAACATATCATGGCAAATCAAGGCATGGAATGAAGCTACTCTAAGCATATAACAAAAGTCCCTTAGTGACCATGAGCCAAAAAGGATCAGAAAATACAATTGCAAGCATGTGAACATAGCAAAAACATAAACAGATTCAGACTTAGTGAAAAACTGGAGCATGCAAAACAGATAACAAGTAGGCATGTTTACGAGCTCGATGCACTCACTACACAGCATGGCATGACAAGCTAAGCATACACCCAACAAATAGACATGGCATAGAAGCTAGACATGGCAAGAACAACAACATAGCATGCATGGATCAATAGCAACAACGTCGGCAAAATCGCTAAACATGTTAACAATCTGCCAGGATCATTTTATAGCAAAAGTAGAGCTCGATTGACTCAAGCTAGGCTGCTCCATAATTGCAAACAAAGACATGGATGGATATAGCACAACATTATTAACAAAACATCCTTACTGATCATCCTCAAAAGAGGCACGGATCACTAGGAAGCAACATGAACATATGACATAAAAACAATATCAGGACAAGGACTTAGTGAAATTTTAAGTCCCTGAAATCAGCATCATTGGGTAAGCTACTTTGCATGCTTGTGCTAGTCACCACAAGGATCACAAAAATACATGGCATACACCCCTGTAAAGATGGCATGGCATATTACAAAACACATGTAGAGCTCAGGATCATAGCATGCACACATTAATCATGGCAAAAATGACAAAAAATGCATTTGCTGAAACGGATCTGAAACTTCCCTCACATAGCCCTCTTCCAACGACATTTCGGGCATCAAGATGAGCTCAAATGAAAATTATGCAATGAGATGAAATGATGTACTTGTCGAGATGAACATTTTAATATGCTACACGCACGAATCGGAGCAACGGTGATGAAGTTATGACATGATGAATATGGCATGAAAAGTATGCGGATCTGGTACTTTGAGAAAATTAGACCTCGCAGAAGTTGGACGGGGAGATCCCGGGACGGAGCGGAGCGGGACGGCGGGGCACGTTTGGTTCGAAGGACTGGTGGATCTGATCCCACCTGATCCAGATCCGGAGCGGACCGGGTCCGGCGACGGCGAGGAGGCCGGAGGCGGGGAAGATGGCGGCGGAGGTCGACTCCGGCGCGGCCGCGGGCTACGGGCGGCACGGGGCGCCGTGGAGGCGGCGGGCGGCGCTCACGTCGGCGGGGCCGAGTGAAGGAGGCGGCACGGGCGGCTTCCGGCGAGGTCGCGCCGGCGAGGCGACATCGGAGAGCGCCGGCGACGAGCGGCGGTGACCGGAGCTGACGGCGAAGGCGGCGGGGACGGGAGGTGCGGCGAGGTACGGCCGGAGGGCGGCGCGCGGGACCTGGCGGCGGCGGGGATCGGGCCTGGAGGGCCGGATCTGGGCGTCTCAGGCCCGGCGGCACGGGTACGGCAGCATGGACAGGTGGCAGCTCCTGATTCGCTGCGGCGGGTGGTTGGACGCGTCTGGCACGGGGTCGGACATGTCCGGCGCGGCGCGGAGGGAAAATTCTAGGGTTTCGTCCGCGAAAATGGACGGGGTGCACATATTTATAGGTAGAGGGAGCTAGGAGAGTCCAAATGAGGTGCAGTTTTCGGCCACGCGATCGTGATCGAACGATCTAGATGATGGAGGAGATTTAGGTGGGTTTTGGGCCACTTTGGAAGGGTGTTGGGCTGCAACACACACGAGGCCTTTTCGGTCCCTCGGTTAACCATTGGAGTATCAAACGAAGTCCAAATGGCACGAAACTTGACAGGCGGTCTACCGGTAGTAAACCAAGGCCGCATAACAAGTCTCGGTCCAATCCGAAAACGTTTAACACCCGCACACGAAAAGAGGTAGAAAGGGACACCGGGTGATATAGGAGCGCCGGATAGCAAAACGGACAACGGGGAAAATGCTCGGATGCATGAGACGAATATGTATGCAAATGAAATGCACATGATGACATGATATGCAAAGCATGACACGCAAGCAATGACAAGGCAACAACAGCGAATAACTGGAGGACACCTGGCACATCGGTCTCGGGGCGTTACAGGCAAGCCCTGCAAAAACAAGTTAGACGTCCTCTACTTTGTTGTTGCAAGTTTTACGTGGCTGCTACGGGATTCTAGCAAGAACCGTTCTTACCTACGCATCAAAACCACAATGATTTTTTGTCAAGTGTGTTGTTTTAACCTTCAACAAGGACCGGGCGTAGTCACACTCGATTCAACTAAAGTTGGGGAAACAGACACCCTCTAGCCACCTGTATGCGAAGCGCGGCGGTAGAACCAGTCTCATGAACGCGGTCATGTAATGTCGGTCTAGGCTGCTTCATCCAACAATACCGCCGAATCAAAGTATGACATGCTGCTAAGAAGTATGACTATTATCGCCCACAACTCTTTGTGTTCTACTCGTGCATATAACATCTATGCATAGACTTGGCTCGGATGCCACTATTGGGGAACGTAGTATTTCAAAAAAATTGCCTACGATCACGCAAGATTTATCTAGGATAAGCATAGCAACGAGCGGGGAGAGTGTGTCTACATACCCTCGTAGGCCAAAAGCGGAAGAGTTTAGTAGCGCGGTTGATGTAGTTGAACGTCTTCATGATCCAAGCGATCCAATTACCGAACGTACGGCACCTCTGCGATCTGCACACATTGAGCTCGGTGACGTCCCTCAAACTCTTGATCCAGTTGAGGCCGAGAGAGAGTTTCGTCAGCATGCCAATGATGAAGTTACTAGCGCAGGGCTTCGCCTAAGCACTATGATGATATGACCGAGGTGTGTAACTGTGGCGGGGGGCACCGCACATGGCTAAAAGATCAACTTGTGTGTCTATGGGGTGCCCCCTCCCCCGTATATAAAGGAGGGTAGGAGCAGGAGGAGGGACAACCACAAGGGGCGTGCCCAAGGGGGATTCCTACTCCTAGTAGGAGTAGGTTTCCCCCTTTCCTAGTCCAAGTAGGAGAGAAGAAGGAAGGGGAGGAAGAAGAGAAGGAAAGTGGGGGCCGGCCCCCCTAGCCCTAGTCCAATTCGGTTTGGGCTAGGGGGGCGCGCGCCACACCTTGGCCTACCTCCTCTCTTCCACCACTAGGCCCAATAACTTCCCGGGGGGTTCCGGTAACCCCCGGTACTCCGAAACTTATCAGAAACGACCTGAACCATTCCGGTGTCCGAATGTAGCCTTCCAATATATGAATCTTTATGCCTCGACCATTTCGAGACTCCTCATCATGTACGTGATCTCATCCGGGACTCCAAAAAACCTTTGGTACATCAAATCACATAAACTCATAATATGAATCGTCATCGAACATTAAGCGTGCGGACCCTACGGTTCGAGAACTATGTAGACATGACCGAGACACATCTCCAGTCAATAACCAATAGCGGAACCTGGATGCTCATATTGGCTCCCACATATTCTATGAAGATCTTTATCGGTCAAATCGCACAACAACATACGTTGTTCCCTTTGTCATCGGTATGTTACTTGCCCGAGATTCGATCGTCGGTATCATCATAGCTAGTTCAATCTCGTTAGCGGCAAGTATCTTTACTCGTTTCATAATGCATCATCCCACAACTAACTCATTAGTTACATTGCTTGCAAGGCTTATAGTGATGTGCATTACTGAGAGGGCCCCAGAGATACCTCTCCGATAATCGGAGTGGAAAATCCTAATCTCGATCTATGCCAACTCAACAAACACCATCGGAAACACCTGTAGAGCATCTTTATAATCACCCAGTTACGTTGTGATGTTTGATAGCACACTAAGTGTTCCTCCGGTATTCGGGAGTTGCATAATCTCATAGTCATAGGAACATCACTACTAGAAAAAGGGCTGCTAGTGGCGCACCTATTTTCGCTACTAATGGCGCACTACTGGTGCGCCACTAGCATCACGCCATTAGAATTTTTTTCTAATGGCGCACCTATGGTGCGCCATTAGAATCTGGTATTCTAATGGCGCACCACTGGTGCGCCATTAGTATGGCGCACGGTGCGCCATTAGTATCTGGTACACTAATGGCGCACCACATAGAAGTGCGCCATCAGTAACAATTTTTTTTAGATTTTTTTTAATTTTTTTCAAAAAAATTCAAATTTTTTTCGTTTTTTTCTTAATCTCAGGTCATTATGTCTTAATCTCAGGTCAAATCGCACTCCGTGGTCAAACTTCCCAAAAGGTCACCCATCCTCATACTACTCCAGCCCAAGCACGCTTAACTTCAGAGTTCTATCCAACCCCAGCAACAGCTCACTTCACAAGCACTTGTTGATATATCTAGCATATCAATCCTATTATACCTTGTTGATGTCTAGGACTTTGTTCATGTTCATGACTATGATGAAAATATTTCAAACTTCCCCGTCATATTACGTATCATTTTTTGAAACAAAATTCAAAACCTTTTTTTTGAAATTTTTTGCCTCTAGATCTTGAAAGCCCCGTAACTTTTTTTGTGTTAGGTTTTTGGGGATTTTGAAAATGTTTAACATGGTTACCCCGGTTAAATTCGGATGTAACTTTTCGAGTAGATGATTTTTCATATATAAAAATTTTTAATCCGAGTTCGTATGCAAAAGTTATGCCCATTTTACAAATTTCCAGAGAGATTTTGCAAATAAAGTCGAAATTTATATTTGTAAATTTTCCCAACAACTAGACCACATATCACATGGCAAACTTATTTTCTTTTATTTTTTGACATTTTTATCATTTTTTTTATTTTTTTAAAAACTGAAAAGGCGGTCCACGGGGGGGTGCGTTCGTTGGAAGCCGGGCAAACTAGTAATGGCGCACCGTGGGGTGGTGCGCCATTAGTAGTTAAACTAGTAATGGCGCACCACACCCACGGTGCGCCATTACTAGTTTTGAAAAAATTATAAAAAATTCGAAATTGTTTTTGAATTTTTTTTTGAAAAAAACTTAGTAATGGCGCACTGTCCACTGGTGCGCCATTACTAACAAAAAAATTTCATTTTTTTTACTTTTTTTAAAACTTCTAATGGCGCACCGTGGGTGTGGTGCGCCATTACTATGTCAACTAGTAATGGCGCACCACACCCACGGTGCGCCATTAGTAACAAATTTTGTTTTTTTCAAAACTTCTAATGGCGCACCGCACACCAGGTGCGCCATTAGTAATATATTACTAATGGCGTACCTGTATGTGGTGCGCCATTGCTATATTCTAATGGCGCACCACACACGTGGTGCGCCATTAGTGTCCATTTCATCTATAGCCGTTTTCCTAGTAGTGCATGTATAAGTCATGAAGAAAGCAATAGCAATAAACTAAACGATCATAGTGCTAAGCTAACGGATGGGTCTTGTCCATCACATCATTCTTCAATGATGTGATCCCGTTCATCAAATGACAACACATGTCTATGGCTAGGAAACTTAACCATCTTTGGTTAACGAGCTAGTCTAGTAGAGGCATACTGCTACCTCTTGAGTATGTGTTGGTTTTCCCTTGAAGAGGAAAGGGTGATGCAGCAAAGCAGCATAAGTATTTCCCTCAGTTTTTGAGAACCAAGGTATCAATCCAGTAGGAGACCACACGCGAGTCACCTCATACCTACACAAACAAATAAGAATCTCGCAACCAACGCGATAAAGGGGTTGTCAATCCCTTCACGACCACTTGCAAGAGTGAGATCTGATAGAGATAATAATAATAATAAGATAAATATTTTTGGTATTTTTATGATATATATTAAAAGTAAAGATTGCAAAATAAAATAGATTGGAAACTTGTATGATGGAAAATAGACCTGGGGGCCATAGGTTTCACTAGTGGCTTCTCTCAAGATAGCATAAGTATTACGGTGGGTGAACAAATTACTATCGAGCAATTGATAGAATTGGCATAGTTATGAGAATATCTAGGTATGATCATGTATATAGGCATCACATCCGTGACAAGTAGACCGGCTCATGCATGCATCTACTACTATTACTCCACACATCGACCGCTATCCAGCATGCATCTAGAGTATTAAGTTCATAAGAATGGAGTAACGCTTTAAGCAAGATGACATGATGTAGAGGGATAAATTCATGCAATATGATATAAACCCCATCTTTTTATCCTCGATGGCAACAATACAATACATGTCGTTTCCCCTACTGTCACTGGGATCGAGCACCGCAAGATTGAACCCAAAGCTAAGCACTTCTCCCATTGCAAGAAAGATCAATCTAGTAGGCCAAACCAAACTGATAATTCGAAGAGACTTGCAAAGATAACCAATCATACATAAAAGAATTCAAAGAAGATTCAAATATTGTTCATAGATAATCTTGATCATAAACCCACAATTCATTGGATCTCGACAAACACACCGCAAAATAAGATTACATCGAATAGATCTCCAAGAGAATCATGAAGAACTTTGTATTGAGATTCAAAGAGAGAGAAGAAGCCATCTATCTAATAACTATGGACCCGAAGGTCTGAGGTAAACTACTCACACATCATCGGAGAGGCTATGGTGTTGATGTAGAAGCCCTCCGTGATCAATGCCCCCTCTGGCGGAGCACCGGAAAAGGCTCCAAGATGGGATCTCACGGGTAAAGAAGGTTGCGGCGGTGGAATTAGGTTTTCGTGGTGCTCCTGGATGTTTTCAGGGTACGTACATATATATAGGAGGAAGAAGTAGGTCGGTGGAGCCACGAGGGGCCCACGAGGGTGGAGGGTGCGCCCCCTGCCTCGTGGCCGCCTCGTTGGTTACTTGACGTCCACTCCAAGTCCTCTGGATCACGTTTGTTCCAAAAATCACGCTCCCGAAGGTTTCATTCCGTTTGGACTCAGTTTGGTATTCCTTTTCTGCGAAACACTGAAATAGGCAAAAAAACAACAATTTGGACTGGGCCTTGGGTTAATAGGTTAGTCCCAAAAATAATATAAAAGTGTATAATAAATCCCATTAAACATCTAAAACGGAATATATAATAGCATGGAGCAATCAAAAACTATTGATACGTTGGAGACATATCAAGCATCCCTAAGCTTAATTCCTGCTCGTCCTCGAGTAGGTAAATGATAAAAATAGAATTTTTGATGTGGAATGCTTCCTAATATATTTCTCAATGTAATTTTCTTTATTATGGCATGAATGTTCAGATCCGAAAGATTCAAGATAAAAGTTTAACATTAACAATAATACTTGAAGCATACTAACTAAGCAATCATTTCTTCTCAAAATAACATGGCCAAAGAAAGTTCATCCCTACAAAATCATATAGTTTGGTCATGCTCCATTTTCATCACACAAGAATTCTCTCATCACGCACAACCCCGTTGACAAGCCAAGCAATTGTTACATACTTTAGTAATCTCAAACTTTTTTCAACTTTCACGCAATACATGAGCGTGAGCCATGGATATAGCACTATGGATGGAATAAAATATAATGAAGGGGGTTATGTGGAGAAGAAAAAAAGGAGAAAGTCTCACATTGACGCGGCTAATCAATGGGCTAGGGAGATGCCTATCAATTTATGTCAATGCAAGGAGTAGGGATTGCCATGCAACGGATGAACTAGAGCTATAAATGTATAAAAGCTCAACAAAAGAAACTAAGTAGGTGTGCATCCAACTTGCTTGCTCACGAAGACCTAGGGCACTTGAGGAGGCCCATTGTTGGAATATACAAGCCAAGTTCTATAATGAAAAATTCCCACTAGTATATGAAAATGACAAAAGAAGAGACTCTCTATCATAAAGATCATGGTGCTACTTTGAAACATAAGTGTGGAAAAAAAGGATAGTAGCATTACCCTTTTTTGGGCCTTCTTCTTTTTTATTTGGCCTTTCTCTTTTTGGGGGACAATGCTCTATTAATGATGATCATCACACTTCTATTTATTTACAACTCAATTATTATAACTCGATACTAGAACAAGATATGACTATATGAATGCCTTCGGCGGTGTACCGGGATGTGCAATGACTCATGAGTGACATGTATGAAACAATTGTGAACGGTGGCTCTGCCACAAATACGATGTCAACTACATGATCATGCAAGGTAATATGACAATGATGATGCGTGTCATAATAAACGGAATGGTGGAAAGTTGCATGGCAATATATCTCGGAATGGCTATGGAAATGCCATAATAGGTAGGTATGGTGGCTGTTTTGAGGAAGATATAAGGAGGTTTATGTGTGATAGAGCGTATCGTATCATGGGGTTTGGATGCACCGGCGAAGTTTACACCAACTCTCAAGGTGAGAAAGGGCAATGCATGGTACCGAAGAGGCTAGCAATGATGGAAGGGTGGGAGTGCGTATAATCCATGGACTCAACATTAGTAAAAAAGAACTCACATACTTATTGCAAAAATCTACAAGTCATCAAAAACCAAATACTATGTGCATGCTCCTAGGGGGATAGATTGGTAGGAAAGACCATCGCTCGTCCTCGACCGCCACTCATAAGGAAGACAATCAAATAACACCTCATGTTTCGAATTTGTTACACAACTTTTACCATACGTGCATGCTACGGACCTTGCAAACTTCAACACAAGTATTTCTCAAATTCAGAACTACTCAACTAGCACAACTTTAACATCACTATCTCCATATCTCAAAACAATCATCAAGTATCAAACTTCTCTTAGTATTCAATGCACTTATATGAAAGTTTTATTATTATTATTATTATTATTATATCAAAAGCAAATTACCATGCTGTTCTAAAGGACTCTCAAAATAATATAAATGAAGCATGAGAGATCAATTATTTCTATAAAATAAAACCACCACCACGCTCTAAAACATATAAGTGAAGCACTAGAGCAAAAACTATATAGCTCAAAAGATATAAGTGAAGCACATAGAGTATTCTAATAAATTCCGATTCATGTGTGTCTCTCTCAAAAGGTGTGTGCAGCAAGGATGATTGTGGTAAACTAAAAAGAAAATACTAAAATCATACAAGATGCTCCAAGCAAAACACATATCATGTGGTGAATAAAAATATAGCTCCAAGTAAAGTTACCAATGACCGAAGACAAAAGAGGGGATGCCTTTCGGGGCATCCCCAAGCTTAGGCTTTTTGGTGTCCTTGGATTTTACCTTGGGGTTCCTTGGGCATCCCCAAGTTGAGGCTCTTGCCACTCCTTGTTCCATAACCCATCGAATCTTTACCCAAAACTTGAAAACTTCACAACACAAAACTTAGCAGAAAATCTCATGAGCTTCGCCAGCGAAAGAAAACAAAACACCACTTCAAGGTACTGTAATGAACTCATTCTTTATTTATATTAGTGTTATACCTACTGTATTCCAACTTCTCTATGGTTTATAAACTCCATTTCTAGCCATAGATTCATCAAAATAAGCAAACACACGAAAAACAAAATCTGTCAAAAACAGAACAGTTTGTAGTAATCTATATCAAACGCAAACTTATGGAACTCCAAAACTTCTATAATAAATGGCTGGATGTAAGGACTTTATCTATTAATCATCTGCAAAAATAATCAACTAAATAAGACTCTCCAATAAAAAGATGTAGCTAATCTCGTGAGCGCTAAAATTTCTGTTTTTTACAGCAAGATCGCAAAGACTTTCCCCAAGTCTTCCCAAAGGTTCTACTTGGCACAAACACTAATTAAACACAAAAAACACAACCAAAACAGAGGCTAGATAAATTATTTATTACTAAACAGGAACAAAAATAAAATTGGGTTGCCTCCCAACAAGCGCTATCATTTAACGCCCCTAGCTAGGCATAAAAGCAAGGATAGATCTAGGTATTGCCATCTTTGGTAGGCAATCCATAAGTGGCTCTCATAATAGATTCATATGGTAATTTAATTTTTTCTAGGGAAGTGTTCTATGCCTTTCCTTAACGGAAATTGGAATCTAATATTCCCTTCCTTCATATCAATAATTGCACCAATCGTTCTAAGGAAAGGTCTACCAAGAATAATAGGACATGAAGGATTGCAATCTATATCAAGAACAATGAAATCCACAGGCACATAATTCCTATTTGCAACAATAAGAGCATCATTAATTCTTCCCATAGGTTTCTAATGGTGGAATCCGCAAGGTGCAAGTTTAAAGAACAATCATCAAATTCACGGAAACCTAGCAAATCACACAAAGTTTTTGGAATCGTGGAAACACTAGCACCCAAATCACACAAAGTATAGCATTCATGATATTTAATTTTTATTTTAATTGTAGGTTCCCACTCATCATAAAGTTTTCTATGGTTAGAAACTTCCAACTCAAGTTTTTCTTCATAAGATTGCATCAAAGCATCAACGATATGTTTGGTAAAAGCTTTATTTTGACTATAAGCATGAGGAGAATTTAGCATGGATTGCAACAAGGAAATACAATCTATCAAAGAGCAATTATCATAATTAAATTCCTTGAAATCCAAGATAGTGGGTTCGTTGGTATCTAAAGTTTTACCCTCTTCAATCCCACTTTTACCAATTTTTGCATCAAGATCTAAACACTCCGAATTTTTGGGACGCCTTCTAACTAAAGTTGACTCATCTCCAGTCTCATCATTATCAAGATTCATATTGCAAACACAAGGATTTAATACGGGACACATCAATCACTTTTAGATCTTCATCCTTATTATCATGAAAACTAGAAGAACACGCTTTCACAAAGCAATCTTTTTTGCACGCATCCTAGCGGTTCTTTCTTTGCACTCATCAATGGAAATTCTCATGGCTTTGAGAGACTCATTGATATCATTCTTAGGTGGAATAGATCTAAGTTTCAAAGAATTAACATCAAGAGATATTCTATCCATGTTCCTAGCCAACTCATCAATCTTAAGCAATTTTTCTTCAATCAAAGCATTGAAACTCTTTTGCGAACTAATAGATTCTTTAATACTAGATTCAAAATCAGAGGGCATATTATTATAATTTCCATAAGAATTGTTGTAGGAATTACCATAATTATTAGAGGAATTTCTAGGAAACGGCTTAGAATTAAAATTACCTCTATACGCATTGTTACCAAAATTGTTCCTACCAACAAAATTCACATCCATAGATTCATTATTACTCTCAATCAAAGTAGACAAAGGCATATCATTGGGATCAGTAGGAGTACTCTTCAATTGCATGCACCTTTTTACTAGTAGATCTTTCAGTGTGCCATTAAGAATAATTAACCATAATATTATCTAGGAGTTTGGTAGCTTCTCCTAAAGTGATTTCCATAAAAGTGCCTCCCGCAGCCAAATCTAAAAGATTTCTAGAAGAAAAATTCAATCCGGCATAAAAAATTTGTATAATCATCCATAAGTCAAACCATGTGTAGGGCAATTACGTATCATTAATTTCATCCTCTCCCAAGATTATGCAACATGCTCATGATCAAGTTGCTTAAAATTCATAATATCGTTTCTAAGAGAGTGATCTTAGCGGGAGGAAAATACTTAGAGATAAAAACATCTTTGCACTTATTCCATGAATCAATACTATTTTTAGGCAAAGACGAAAACCAAGCTTTAGCACGATCTCTAAGCGAAAACGGAAATACCTTAAGTTTAACAATATCATCATCCACATCTTTCTTATTTTGCATATCACACAAATCAATAAAGTTGTTTAGATGGGTAGCGGCATCTTCACTAGGAAGGCCAGAAAACGGATCTTTCATGACAAGATTCAGCAAAGCAGTATTAATTTCACAAGATTCAACATCGGTAAGAGGAGCAATCGGAGTGCTAATAAAATCATTATTGTTGGTATTGGCAAAGTCACACAATTTAGTATTATCTTGAGCCATCGTGACAAGCAAGCAATCCAACACACAAGAAAACAAGCGAAAAGAAGAAAAAAATGAACAGAAAGAGAGGGCGAATAAAACGGCAAGGGTGAAGTGGGGGAGAGGAAAACGAGAGGTAGATGGAAAATAATGTAATGCGAACGATAAGAGTTGTGATGGGTACTTGGTATGTCTTGACTTGGCATAGATCTCCCCCGCAACGGCGCCATAAATCCTTCTTGCTACCTCTTGAGCATGTGTTGGTTTTCCCTTGAAGAGGAAAGGGTGATGCACCAAAGCAGTGTAAGTATTTCCCTTAGTTTTTGAGAACCAAGGTATCAATCCAGTAGGAGACCACGCGCGAGTCACCTCGTACCTACACAAACAAATAAGAACCTTGCAACCAACGTGATAAAGGGGTTGTCAATCCCTTCACGAGCACTTGCAAGAGTGAGATCTGATAGAGATAATAATAATAAGATAAATATTTTTGGTATTTTATGATATAGATTGAAAGTAAATATTGCAAAATAAAATAGATTGAAAACTTGTATGATGGAAAATAGACCCGGGGGCCATACGTTTCACTAGTGGCTTCTCTCAAGATAGCATAAGTATTACGGTGGGTGAACAAATTACTGACGAGCAATTGATAGAATTGAGCATAGTTATGAGAATATCTAGGTATGATCATGTATATAGGCATCATGTCCGTGACAAGTAGATCGACTCCTGCCTGCATCTACTACTATTACTCCACACATCGACCGCTATCCAGCATGCATCTAGAGTATTAAGTTCATAAGAACGGAGTAACACTTTAAGCAAGATGACATGATGTAGAGGGATAAATTCTTGCAATATGATATAAACCCCATCTTTTTATCCTCGATGGCAATAATACAATACGTGTCGTTTTCCCTACTGTCACTGGGATCGAGCACCGCAAGATTGAACCCAAAGCTAAGCACTTCTCCCATTGCAAGAAAGATCAATCTAGTAGGCCAAACCAAACTGATAATTTGAAGAGACTTGAAAGATAACCAATCATACATAAAAGAATTCAGAGAAGATTCAAATATTGTTCATAGATAATCTTGATCATAGACCCACGATTCATTGGATCTCGACAAACACACCACAAAAGAAGATTACATCGAATAGATCTCCAAGAGAATCGAGGAGAACTTTGTATTGAGATCCAAAGAGAGAGAAGAAGCCATCTAGCTAATAACTATGGACCAGAAGGTCTAAGGTAAACTACTCACACATCATCGGAGAGGCTATGGTGTTGATGTAGAAGCCCTCCGTGATTAATGCCCCCTCTAGCGGAGTGCCAGAAAAGGCCCCAAGATGGGATCTTATGGGTACAGAAGGTTGCGGCGGTGGAATTAGGTTTTCGTGGTGCTCCCGGATGTTTTCAGGGTACGTAGGTATATATAGGAGGAAGAAGTAGGTCGATGGAGCCACGAGGGGGCCACGAGGGTGGAGGGCGCGCCCAGGGGGTAGGCACACCCCCTGCCTCGTGGCCGCCTCGTTGGTTGCTTGACGTCCACTCCAAGTCCTCTGGATCACATTTGTTCCAAAAATCACGCTCCCGAAGGTTTCATTCCGTTTGGACTCCATTTGGTATTCCTTTTCTGCGGAACACTAAAATAGGCAAAAAAAACAACAATTTGGACTGGGCCTTGGGTTAAGAGGTTAGTCCAAAAAATAATATAAAAGTGTATAATAAAGCCCATTAAACATCCAAAACAGAATATATAATAGTATGAAGCAATCAAAAATTATAGATACGTTGGAGACGTATCACATGCTACAGACACTTTGTTTGTCTATGTATCCACACATGTACTAAGTTTTCGGTTAATACAATTCTAGCATGAATAATAAAAATTTATCATGATATAAGGAAATATAAAAAACAACTTTATTATTGCCTCTAGGGCATATTTCCTTCAAAAAGGATTATTCTGCCTTCGAGCCACACTGGTGGCCGTTGTTACTTTCAGGATGGCCTTTCCATATGTCGAGTGCACAGTGCACCCGACATATTCATTACTTTCACCTGCAACCCCAAGTTGCCAGAAATTACACTGACGCTAGAACCGAGACAAAATCCAGATGACAAGGCAGATATTGTTGTCAGGGTTTGCCACATGAAGCTGATTGAGTATCTCAATGATATTACGTCTGGAAAAGCCTTTGGAAAATTAAAGGATGGCACTGCATTTTGTTGTTCTTATCATCTTTGTTGTGCCTACTATCTATTTGTATGGTATCTCCTATGTGTTGATGGTGACTTATTTAATCCTTTATGTGTATTTTGCCGTGCTTTATAATGTTGAGCACTAGAAGCGGCGACTACCTCACGCTCACATACTCATCTGGCGGAAGGGAGAACAAGGTAAGATAGGACCTGATGGCATAGATGCATTTATATCTGCTGAGATACCTAATCCGTTGGGGGACCCTCTAGGATATGTGTTGGGGATATTACTACTGGGCATAAACCGGCCTACCTGGGCCGGATTAACTCCATCAGTAGTTCAAAGGTGTTAAAGCCCAAAGAGGCAGATAAAGGCCCAGGGCCCGTAGTCGGTTTACAACCTGTAGCTGTACATCAGTTTTGTGCATATACTTGTAATATACGTTAGGAACAAGGAGAGACCAACCCGGATACGAGTATGAACCGGTGTTGGGACTCTCTGAACCGGCAGGCGTCACCCATGTATATAAGGGGACGACCCGGCGGCGGTTCAAGGACAACAGACAACAACTTGTGACATAGGCGAAGCTTGTTTGCTCCCTAGTCATCGAAACCCCATCAATTCCATCACAACTAGACGTAGGCTTTACCTTCCTCGAAGGGGCCGAACTAGTATAAACTCTCTTGCGTCTTTGTGTCCGCTTTAACCCCTTCAAGCTAACCCGTCGCGATGGCTCCATGACTAAGTCCTTTCTCTAGGAAATCTGTCGTGACAAACCCACGACAGTTGGCGCCCACCGTGGGGCCATCGCACGATGGCTTCCGGTTCTTGGAGGGCCGCTTTGAAGGACTCAAGGGCTACGCTGTAGGCCGGATGACTAAAAGTCATCGCGGCAAACTCTACATCGACGACGCAGGCTGGGGCCCCGAGGCCGGCTCAATTGAGTACGGGTACCGGGTCCCCTTTGGTAGCATTCACGTTTTCATTGGCAAGATCGGTGAACCGGGCCCTGAGCCGGACATCTGCGCCGACCTCGTCGAGACGGCTCAGCGTGCGCGATCTGCCCGGGTTAAACCGGCCATGAAGCGTGCCTTCGTGGGAATGATCCATGGAGGGAGTTATGAGGATGTATCGGAGCTTCGCGGGGCAACTACCGTTTGTTCCGGTGACGACTCTTCGACCGGAGAAACCGAATCTCTTTATCAGCTGCAAGATGGCAGGATTGAGAGCTGTTCCGATGGTGACAATATTCCGGACCCCTCTGATCTGCCTAACCGGGTTGGAATATTTATGACCGGAACACAAGCAGCGCTTCACTCTTCGACAGCCGCGGCAACGATCTCCGGTTCAGCAGCGGCAACGGCTGCCGGGGCAGGAGGCCCTGTGCGCCCGCCGGCTCAGGTTCTATCAGAACTGTTTGATGCGTTGGCTGTGCTTATGGTAGAAGTTAATCCTCCAGATCAGGACGCTCACAACACGGAGATTGCAAAGGTAAAGGAACAAATCACCCAGGCCAAAACGGATCTGGCGGCTGAGGACACCAGGATGGCCGCAGAGCGGGCCGCTTTAGATGCACAGGCCTACAGGCTTATGTTGGACCAGAGCGCGTCGCGTGAAGTCATGAGGAGGAAACACCGATCCCGCTTACCCCCAGTTTTCGAGGCCAGGGACCTTTTCAACACTCCAGGACCAAGAGCCAACAATCCGCTGGAGGGGAACCAGGCAGAAGCCCCTGGGACCGGTGCGCCGGTTCAGCCCCGTCAGATGGACCCGCCTCGTCAAAACACCGTTATACCTCAGGATGCTTTAACACCTCCGGGTCACTACTCCAACCCAATGGACAATCTTGTTGCCGCTGCTGCACGACTGGAGGCCATTCCAGTTGAAGGTGACTCGCCGCAAGCAGTAGAGACGCGACGGGTCAAGGAACTTCTGAGGACAGCTTTGGCCCAACAGGAGGCGTACTCGTACAGCCGCGACCGAATCCACTCGACCCCCCGTCCAAGCCGGAGCTATAGCAGACATATGGATGAACCAGCAGTGTCGAGTAATGAACGACGTGGAGCACCCCGTGGTAACAACCCGACGGGTAGTGCTGATGACGCTCAGGAAGTGGTGAACCGGGCCCGATCGCGTAGGGAGGCCGAGTTAGCCGCACAGCATCAGGCTTGGCAGCTCACGCCGGTTCGTTCAACCATTTCGATCGAGTCTGGTGTTACTTCTAGTTCTTTGGGGGTGCCTTGCCTCGTCCCCGCTTTATGCAACATGCGTTTGCCCAAGGATTTCAAAAGCCCACGCAAGGTACCAAATTATACGGCGGATCAACCACCAGAGACATGGGTAGAGAGCTATGAGATGTCCATGGAGATGCTTGATGTGGATGACACGGCGTGTGCGAAATACCTCACCATGATGCTTGAAGGAACGGCCCGTACTTGGCTAAAAAGCTTTCCCGCTAATTCTATCAGCTCGTGGGCCCAATTACGAGCCCGGTTTATCAACAATTTCAAGGATACCTGTAAACAGCCTATGTCGATAGTGGACTTAGCTGCATGCGTCCAGGAGGAAGGAGAGCCAACGACTCATTGGGTGAGTCGGGTTTCACAAGTGTTGCACTCCTCAGACCGCATCAACGATGACACTGCAGTATTAACCCTAGAAGGCAACTGCCGGTTTGGGCCCCTGAAGTTGAAATTGGGACGGATGAAGCGTCATTGCACCGACATGGGAACCCTCATGGCCGCTTTGGTAAAATATGCTGATTCTGATAGTACTAAGGATCCCGAGTCTGATGATGACAAGACAGGGAAGGGGAAGAAGAACAGCAGCTCCAAAGGTCAGCAGCATCACTGGGTAGGCAATGGCGGAGGAGGCAAGCGTAAAGCGGATGGCAACATGGATTTTGTGGCTAATACCAACGTACAGGACAATGGCCAGCGGCGCAAGGGCAGGCCGAAAAATCGTAGTGGAGCGCCCAACCCCAACCCAAACCGCTTGAACTATTTGCTAAACCAGCCCTGTCCAAAACATGGGACGAAGGAGGAGCCAGCAAACCACCTTTGGAAGGATTGTTTTATTATGCAGGAGTTCAAGAATTCTAATAATTTCCGGTATGATCACGGATCTGGCGGCGGCTCAGGATCCGGGACGGGTTACGGTGGAGGAAGTTCCGGTTCAGGATTTAATGGTAATCCGGGCGGGCATAATGGTCAAAATAGTCAGAACAACCAGGGTGGTTACAACCAACGGCAGCAACAGTCAGGTTACCAAAGCAACCCAAAGCAGTTGAGTAGTGGGCAGTACCATGTCTTTACCACTAGCTTGGACAAGCGAGACCGAAAGGTTCAGAGGCGGGCAGTCAACTCTATTGAACCGGCCACACCCCGTTATCTACGTTGGTCTGAACAGCCAATCATATGGAGCAGAGAGGATCACCCACTCCAGGTCGATAATCCGGGTTACTTGGCTCTGGTGGTGGCGCCTCAGGTGGGAGGTTACAAATTCACCAAGGTGCTCATGGATGGAGGGAGCAGCATTAACATCCTATACTATGAGACCTTCCGTCGTATGAGACTAACAGATAAGAATCTCAAACCGTCCAATACAGTATTCCACGGTGTAGTGCCTGGCAGATCAGCATATCCCGTTGGTAAGATAGCTCTTGAAGTGGCCTTTGGGGATGATCATGATTCCAGGTCCGAGACATTAACGTTTGAAGTGGTGAAAATCCAAAGTCCATATCATGCCCTGTTTGGGCGTCCGGCATACGCCAAGTTTATGGCTTGGCCCTGTTATGTGTATTTGCAGCTCAAGATGCCGGGTCACAAGGGGACAATAACGGTTCACGGAAGCCGCAAAATCGCTTTGGAATGCGAGGAAGGAGATGCGGCTTATGCAGAATCGGTTTGCGCCACCGAGGAGTTGAAATACTATAAAGACAATGTTGATCCGGCGGACATGACTCCGTTGAAGAAGCCAACTACGGAGCACGATCCGGCCCTGAAGTTCAAATTGGCAGCAGAAACTAAGCTGGTTGACTTCGTACCTGGTGATTCGTCCAAGCAGTTCAACATCAGTGCCAACTTGAATCCAAAATAGGAAAGCGCGCTCATCGAGTTCATCCGTGAAGAATCGGGACATTTTTGCATGGAAACCCTCTGACATGCCAGGTGTACCGAGGCAACTCGCTGAGCACACACTTAATGTGGATCATAAATATAAACCGGTGAAACAGTTCCTCCGCCGATTTAACGAAGAAAGACGCAAGGCAATTGGAGAAGAGGTAGCCAGGCTCTTAGCAACTGGCGTTATTATTGAAGTTTTTCACCCTGAGTGGCTTGCCAATCCGGTGCTGGTCCTTAAGAAAAATGGCACCTGGCGCATGTGTGTAGATTACACAGATCTTAATAAGGCTTGTCCAGCAGATCCTTTTGCCCTCCCCCGTATTGATCAAATCATTGATGCTACGGCGGGTTGTGAGCGTTTAAGTTTTTTGGACGCATATTCTGGCTATCATCAGATCAAGATGGCAGTTAAGGACCAGGAGAAGACGGCATTCATAACTACCTTTGGAGCCTTCTGCTATGTGTCTATGCCTTTTGGGCTCAAAAGTGCCCAGGCAACTTATCAACGGTGTGTACAAAATTGTCTTCACAAGCAGATTGGCCGTAATGTACATGCTTACGTGGATGATATCGTAGTTAAATCCAGGGAGAAGGAGACTCTGATTGACGATTTGAAGGAAACCTTTGATAACCTAAGGACGTACAAGATGATGCTCAATCCAGACAAGTGTGTCTTTGGTGTACCGGCAGGCAAGTTATTGGGTTTTCTGGTGTCCAACAGGGGAATTGAGGCTAATCCGGAGAAGATCACAGCCATCACCTCCCTGGCTAAACCGAAGTGTATCAATGATGTTCAACGCCTGGCAGGCCGGATTTCCGCGTTAAGCCGGTTTATCAGCCTCCTTGGGGAGAAGGCGATCCCTTTATATCAGATGTTAAAGAAGACGGATCAGTTCATCTGGAGTTCTGCTGCGGATGAAGCATTTGAGGACTTAAAGAGGCAATTGGCCAATCCGCCTGTGCTCGCTGCTCCCATTGACAAGGAGCCATTACTGCTATATGTTGCTGCTAATGCTCGTGCAGTCAGCGTAGCTATTGTGGTGGAGCGAAAGGAGACAGGTAAGGAGCATCTGGTTCAACATCCGGTCTATTATATCAGCGAGGTACTCATTGAGTCCAAGCAAAGGTATCCGCATTGGCAGAAGCTGGTGTACGGAGGTTTTATGGCAAGCCGGAAGCTTAAACAATACTTCCAAGGGCACCCAATTACAGTGGTCAGTTCTGCTCCTTTGGGGGATATCATCCAGAACCGGGAAGCAACTGGCCGGATTGCAAAGTGGGCTATAGAGCTGGGACCGTACGGTTTGAAGTATGTGCCCCGAATAGCGGTTAAGTCTCAAGCACTTGTTGATTTCATCAATGATTGGACGGAAATGCAAGCACCTGAAGAAAAGCCGAATCATACGTATTGGACCATCCATTTTGACGGATCCAGGCAGTTGGAAGGCTCGGGGGCTGGAGTCGTATTAACTTCCCCACGAGGTGATAAGTTTTGTTATGTTCTCCGTTTAATGTTCCCTTGTACTAACAATGCAGATGAGTATGAAGCCTTGCTCCATGGTCTCCGGATGGCTAAAGAGATGAATCTAAGTCGAGTTAAGTGCTTTGGTGACTCGGACCTTGTGGCTCAGCAAGTGTCTGGCACTTGGGATTCCAAGGACCCACTCATGGCAGCATATCGTCGGGAGGTGGATATTGTTGCAGGTTATTTCCGAGGCTATCAGGTGGACCACGTGGACCGGCGGAAAAATGAAGCGGCGGACGCTTTAAGCCGGTTGGGCTCTCAGCGCAAACCGGTCCCGCCCAATGTTTTTCTGGATGTGCTGCACAATCCGTCGGTGAAGATCCCTGGTGAAGAGGATTTGGCTATTCCTGATCCGGAGGCTCAATTGGTGGCAGTTCTTCATGTTATTCCGGATTGGACACTTCCTTACCTGGCGTACAAGAACCGGGGCGAGTTGCCAGAAGATGAGATTCTGGCCCGGCAGATAATCCGGCGATCCAAGTCCATGGCTATCATCAACGGTGAGTTGCATCATTGCAGTGTGTCAGGAGCTTTTCCACGTTGCATGTCTCCTGAAGAAGGCCGTGAAATTTTGCGTGAGATCCACGAAGGAGATTGTGGTCACCACGCCGGTTCAAAGTCTCTGGTGGCTAAAGCGTTTCGCCATGGTTTCTATTGGTTAACTGCTCATGCTGATGCGAAGGATCTAGTCAGACGATGTGATGGTTGCCAAAGGTTTTCAAGACGTGCTCATGTACCGGCTCAAGAATTGAGGATGATTCCAATTACTTGGCCGTTTGCGACTTGGGGGGTGGATATGGTTGGGCCTTTCAAAAGGTCCAAAGATAAGAAGACCCACCTCCTGGTGGCGGTGGACAAGTTTACAAAGTGGGTGGAGGCAGAACCTGTTAGCAAATGTGATGCGGCCACGGCGGTTCAATTCATCAAAAAGGTGATTTTCCGGTTTGGATTTCCGCACAGTATTATCACAGATAACGGTACCAATTTGTCCAAAGGTGCTATGAAGGAGTTCTGCGAACGGGAGCACATCCGGCTCGACGTTTCATCGATGGCACATCCACAGTCCAATGGTCAAGCAGAAAGAGCTAATCAAGAGATCTTGAGAGGCATCAAGCCCCGGCTCATGGTTCCTTTGCAGAGAACGCCGGGTTGTTGGGTAGAAGAATTACCATCTGTGTTATGGAGCATCAATACAACACCCAACAGATCAACAGGATACACACCGTTCTTCATGGTTTATGGAGCGGAGGCGGTTCTCCCCAGTGATATCCGTCATGATTCACCTCGTGTCACGGCTTATATTGAAGCGGACAACGAGACAGCACGGCAAGATGCCTTGGACCGGTTGGATGAAGAGCATGACATCGCAGCCGCCCGATCGGCGATTTACCAGCAGGATCTTCGTCGTTATCATAGTCGCTGAGTCAGAACCAGAGCCTTTCAGGAAAGAGATTTGGTGCTTCGGCTCATCCAAGATCAGACTGGTATGCATAAGCTATCCCCACCGTGGGAGGGGCCTTTCGTGGTCAGCAAGAATCTGCACAACGGGTCGTACTATCTGATTGATATTCGAGAGCATAAGGACTCACGTACATCAGAGGAGGAGACTAGCAGGCCATGGAATATAGCTCATCTTCGGCCTTACTATACCTGAGCCATTGGCCATACTTATGTACATATTATGACAATGTATATATTATGATAATAAACTGGAACCTCAGCTAAAGCGGGGTATCTGTTCTTTTACATCATGTGAGGTTACACGGAGTTGCTCTAAAGCGGCCTCCGGTTTACCCCTTGAGTTCGCTTTCCTAAAAGCATTGTGTTATATCACTTGGAGGATTGGTCGTGTCCGAACCAATACCATGCCTCTTGATAGGCGAAAGCCACCAGATCACTTGGGGACTTGGTCATGTCTGAACCAGTCACGCCTCTTGATCGGCCTAAGGCCACAGAATCACTTGGGGGCTTGGTCGAACCCGAACCATGACCACGCCATTTGGTCGGCATAAATGCCACAAGAATCACTTGGGGGCCTGGCTAACTAGAACCATAGTTACACCTAACGGGAGCTTGGTCATGTTTGACCATGGTTACGCCATTTGATCACCTTAAATAAATCTTTTTTGGCAAACGTTTTTGTCGTTGCTTTTGCTTCATACTTTTCTTTGAAGGGGGGTTTTTGCTTTTTATTGTGTTCTTTAAACCAGCAAAGTTTTTTAACCAATCAATTGACAGAACACAGTTCACGTCAATCCGGAGACTATTTGCCCGGTTTGATCCTTGTTGTTAACATCCTGTTACGGAGTAACACGGTGTTTATCACAACCCGGCACGGTTTTATTATAAACCGGCACAATATGGAAGGAATTATCAGTACTCAAATTTTGGGTTATCACCCTTACTACAAAAAGTTGGTAAAACCAACGATGTGATTCAATGTCACAGATATGATATATTTCATATTTGATTATACATATATACAGGAGTCGTTATTTCCTCCAACAGTGTGGGTTTACAAAACTCCGCTTCAAGGTTGGCCAAGCCAACTTCACACTCAACGGTGGCAGGTATTATGTATCGCAAAAAAAAATTTTGATCATATATACTTAAATTTTTTTGTTTTGGATGTTTTGACTTTATACGTACAGACATCATATTCCGCCTGACGGTACAACCGCGGTGGCACTTAACGAATTTCTTATTTCAGAAAGTATTTTGGAAAGTTCATTACCACAGGAAGAACACGTTATGCACGAAGGCATATCAACGTCAAAGGTATCAGCTAGCCTATTACAAGGCAACATGGTGCCCATAATAACATAATTGTTTTCACAAAGGAGAGACAGTTTTAAAACCGGCTTCCGGTTTAAGATTGGCCACCAGCCTGGCCTGATGGTTGTGGGTCATCCTGCGCCGCTTCAGCTTCCGTTTCTCTACCCAGTGGCTGGAAATCCACGGTTGTCCAGTCGATTCCCATTAATGCTTGAAAAACAGCTTCGTCATGGATTAGCGAAGACGGATCAATATCGGGAGCGTAAGTATGCTTACGGATTGGAGGGATCAGGTTTTCCGATTCATGGATTGGTGCAGCTATTCGCTTGTTCTGGCTGTCATATTTGGCTTGATAATGAGACAAATTTGCCTCCTCAGCCAGTTGACAAGCTAGCGGACGTACCTCCCGGTTTATGGCTCGCAAATCCGCTTCACCAAATTCTGACCCGTCTTCCTTCAAGCTGGGATAACCCTGAGCCGCTTCAATAGGATCAAAATCCGGCACCCAGGCTTTTGCCCGGATTAAAGCATTTATTGTGCCGGTTCGAGCAGTAGATTTCTTCAGCTCTTCAACCCGGGCAGGAAGCACTGACAGTTTCATCAGAGTATCTTAAATCAAATTGGGCGCCGGTTTGTTATGAGATGCGGTGCAGATGATCCGCTGGGCACCAGTGTACAATTGTTCAACTAAGGTATAGGCGGCTTTCAGTTTCCTCCGCACATCTGACCCCAAGTGACCAATGCGTGTCCCTGAAATACCATAAAGGGTTAATAAACCGGCGACCCTGTAAAGAAGGCGGAACCAATTCAGAAGGCAAGATGGCTTACCAAAGATAGCAGTGGTCATGGCATGAACGTGCCGCTTTATGCTGGTCAGTTCATCTGTCACTGGTTTTAATGCAGCCTCGGCATCCTCTGCTCGTTTGGTCAAAGCGGACTTTTCAGTGGCCCAATCCGCCCGTTTCTTCTTGAAGTTCTCCTTAAGTTGTTCCATGGCGCTTAAGGCACTGGCCAATTCCTCTTTTGCTTTGGAGGTTTCAGCTTGTTGGGTTTTCAAGTTTTCTTGAAGATCGACGACTTGGTTTTCTTTCGCCTTCAGCTCCGCCTGCAGGCAGACAGATATATGTTTCAACAAATCGGTAGAAGGATTCAAGTGCCAACCACATAACAAGTTATGTGCTTAACACTTGGGGGCTAATGCATATTCGATCTTCATCTTTCAATGGTTTACAAAGTCCCAAGATCAATACAAGTATTCAACTTGGCACTTGGGGGCTAATGCATATTCGATCTTCATCTTTCAATTGTTTACAAAGTCCCAAGCTCAATACAAGTATTCAACTTGGCACTTGGGGGCTAATGGCTATTTGATCATATGTATTCTGATGCGGCAGTTTCATGTACTTAAAGTACCGGTTTAACTATGCTAAGTTGAACCGGCCCTTGGGGACTACATCAGCAAATTTCAAAGCATCAAGATTCATATTATTAAGTCCCGGTTTGAAAGAAAATATTTCAAATCAGCCCTTAGGGGCTAGGAGAGTCAACAAGAATGAAAGCATACAAGCAAGAAGGAGCATATGGAAGTTACCTCATATTTATCCTTCATCATATTAACCAGACCGACTTCACAGTCACGGCTGGTATACAGCCGGTTCAGATAGCCGGAATGGATATCTCGGGCGTTCAGAGCAGCGTAAGCTGTCAGATCGGCATTCCACTTGCCTTTGCCCAAAGCAGCTAATTCCTCCTTGGCAGAATGTTTGGATAAAGCGACAGGGTTGCTTGGCTCAGTATGGCCAGTGCCAGTAATGACAACTTCATCATCATTCGTACCGCCGGTTTGCACTGGAGTTGTTGGCTTGTCAGTAGGTTTCGCGAGACCGGTGGAGCTTTCAACCCGGAGGGAACCTGTGGGCTAATGGATAGGACCTGAGGTATCAGTAGGTCTTTCCTTAGTAGTAAGAGCATCATCTGGCTGCGGTGGATCATTGGGAATATCCTCAGGAATAGCCGCTTCAAGATTGGGTGTTGTGCCTGGTTCAAGAATGACATCTTCTTCGGCCGCTTTATCCAGGCGGGCCTTCTTGCTCGGCCTAGGTTTGGCCCTGAGAAAAATAACAAAATTAAATATAGCATATGTTCTAAGGCAATATACTGCAAACATCACAATAAATATAGCTTACCCAAGCACCATTTTGAGAGGTGGGAGCTGAGTAGCCGACGACTCGCCAGAAGATGAGTGGGAAATAGCCTGATAATCGGAGTCAGACGGATTAAGAGGTTGACGAAAGCAGCCCGCTTTAGGACAAGTACTGACAAGCGAATTAGAAACCTCGGAATGACGTTTCTGAACCGGACTGTTCGGTAAACCGGCAGACGTAACTACCTGGCCGCTGTGCCGGGTGGTGCGGCGAGCTTCGTGTTGTTGAGTCTTCATAAGAAGTTTAGGATCCAAATAAGCAAGAGGATGAGAAAATTTAACTTTCCGGTTTACCTGACGGATTTTTTGTGAAGGCAAAGTTTCTGAATCGGAAGAGAGAATAATTACCTCTACAACATCCGCATGGCTGGCTTCGGCATCATCCTGACAAATATCATCATCAATAAGATGCATGAAAAATAAACCAAGTGAGTCAAACTCTACCTCAAAGTCCGGATTATCCACCTCGTCATCAGGGGCCGGATTAGAAGATGCAGTGGTTCTTTTCTGGTGGGTAGTCTTCTTCACAGCTTTAGTTTGTTGTCGGGTTGCTCTTTCCGGTTTATCTGTTTTCTCTGGTTTCTCCTGCGGCAGCTTTTTGCTCCAAAACGGATCATCACCCTGATTATGCAGACACTGATATTAGAAACAATGGCCAGACATATCGATAACAGATTCAGCAAAGAGAAAAATCAAAGTCTTACAGCTGGCGGTTTGTTGGTGGCGCGGAAGGGAAGCAGGCCGGTTCTAGCGCAGATGTGCTCCGGTTCATTCAGTATCTTACGCACAGCCTCCGTGATTTCTTCACCGGACAGCTGGAGTCTTGAATGTCGCAGTGGGTCATCCACACTATCAGTATATTCGCACATCAAACCGAAGCGCTGACTAAGGGGCAGTATGCTCCATGATATCCAACAGCGAGCAAGGTCAACCCCTGTTAAACCATTGGCCATAAAGGCTCTGAGCTTTGACAGCTGGGGAGCATATTTGCTTCTCTCCTGGGCAGTCAATCGTTGAGGAAAAGGATGGGTATTGCCGAGCCGCTCCGGACGAAAACCAGGCAAGGGATTCTCACCAGCAGGGGAGGTGTCTTTGAAGTAGAACCATGTCTGATTCCACTCCTTGGGTGACTGTGCAGCTTGGCGTGAGGGTATGTGTAATGCCCTCGATGTGGCTATATCTCCCACGTGTCGAAGCACGACTTAGAGGCATAACCGCATTGAAAGCAATGTCGCAAGTGAGGTAATCTTCACACAACCCATGTAATACATAAGGAAAAAGATACATAGTTGGCTTACAATCGCCACTTCACACAATACATGAATAAAGCATTACATCATCCAAATACAATCAAGGTCCGACTACGGAACCAAAATAAAAGAAGAACCCCAAATGCGATAAAGGTCCCCGATCGACCCCAACTAGGCTCCACTACTGATCAACTAGAACGAAACAACACAAAGGACAAGGTCTTCATCGAGCTCCTCCTGAGCTTGGTTGCGTCATCTGCACGGACTCATCGGCACCTGCAAGCTGGTTTTGGAAGTATCTGTGAGCCACAGGGACTCAGCAATCTCGCACCCTCGCGATCAAGACTATTTAAGCTTATGGGTAAGGTAAAAGGTATGAGGTGGAGCTGCAGCAAGCGACTAGCATATATGGTGGCTAACATACGCAAGTGAGAGCGAGAAGAGAAGGCAAAGCACGGTCGATACAAGTATGATCAAGAAGTGATCCTAAAACAACCTACGTCAAGCATAACTCCAACACCGTGTTCACTTCCCGGACTCCGCCGGAAAGAGACCATCACGGCAACACACGCGGTTGATTCATTTTAATTAAGGTCAACTTCAGGTTTTCTACAACCGGACATTAAAAATTCCCATCTGCCCATAACCACGGGCACGGCTTTCGAAAGTTCAAATCCCTGCAGGGGTGTCCCAACTTAGCCCATCACAAGCTCTCACGGTCAACGAAGGAATAGACCTCCTCCCGAGACATTCCGATCAGACTCGGTATCCCGGTACAACAAGACATTTCGACAGGGTAAAACTAAACCAGCAACACCACCCGAATGTGCCGACAAATCCCGATAGGAGCTGCACATATCTCTTTCTCAGGGCACACCGGATCGTCCAAACTTCCGGTAGGCCAGCCCAGAGTTGCCCCTGGTGGCCACCGGTGGCTGACAAGTTCGACCAACACTCAGAGGAGCACTGGCCCGGGGGGGTAAAATAATGATGACCCTTGGGCGCGCGACCCCCAAGGGAAAAGAAAAAGGCTGGGTGGCGAATGGTAAAACCAATGTTGGGCATTGCTGGAAGAGTTTTACTCAAGGCGAACTATCAAGGGGTTCCCATTATAGCCCAACCGCGTAAGGGACGCAAAATCCGGGAACATAACACCGATATGACGGAAACTAGGGTGGCAAGAGTGGAACAAAACACCAGGCATAAGGCCGAGCCTTCCACCCTTTACCAAGTATATAGATGCATTAATTAAATAAGATATATTGTGATATCCCAACAAGTAAACATGTTCCAACCAGGAACAACATCTCCATGTTCCAACAAGGAACAAAACTTCAATCTTCACCTGCAACTAACAACGCTATAAGAGGGGCTGAGCAAGCGGTAACATAGCCAATAAACGGTTTGCTAGGACAAGGTGGGTTAGAGGCTTGACATGGCAATTTGGGAGGCTTGAAAGCAAGTGGTAGGCATCGTAGCATTGGCATACCAAAAGAGCGAGCAAATCTAGCATAGCAAAGATAATAGTGATTTCGAGGGTATGATCATCTTGCCTGAAATCCCGCAAGGAAGAAGAACGAGTCCATGAAGAAGACAAATGGATGTAGACGAACGGGTCCTCACAAACGCGACGTTACCGGAACCAACCCGAAGAAACAACACCGGAAAAGGAGCAAACAACATAGTAAACAACCAACACATGACCATGGCATGATGCACAACCAAGTATGATGCATGACCGGTTTAAAGAAGCATGGCATGGCAAAGTGCACAAGCAATCCTACAAATTAAGTGGAGCTCATTATGCAACGAGTTGCATATGGACGAAAAAAACCACATGACTTATTTAGTTCTCTCTCGTTTATGTACCCAACAAGATTAAATGTTGTTAGCATGGCAAGAGGTGAAACATAACAAAACTATACCATCTAAACAATTTAAATGGGGCCGGATATAACAAACAACAAATCCGGTAAATCCCCATATGCATTTATCAATTTGGTGCAACAACAATTTTAAACATTTAAATGTTATTATCATGATGCGAATGACATGAGCAAGTTTTATGCAATTTTTATTAAGAGTTGACATGAGCATTATGAAGCATTTGGTCGTCATGGCGGAACAAAAAGGGTGCCATGCCAACTACCACGGAAATGGTGCCACGGCAACATTCCGGGTGATCCGACAACTCATTGAGATGTCGGTGCAAGAGAAAATGTGGATGAACGGATCATGCGAGGATGGTGGGGTGATCCCGGATACCGGGTTTATCATGGGTCGACGGCATGGCAACCGAGGAGGAACGTGCAATGACAACTCGAACACGGTTCGAACATGAGCATCCCAAACATCGCAAGCATTCGTTACACAGACGTCGTCTCGGGTTATACCTTCGAAGTGTGCAAACGGGACGGTTCTCGATCGGTGTCAAGTAGAGCTAGTAGACGTTCTCGGGACGTTCGTAGTGGAAGTAGTGGGGTACACGACGACGGTAGAGGTACTCGCGGCGGTAGTGGTACACGTTTGTTCCGGAGAGGTACTTGATGACTCCAACGTCTTCGGGGTGACGGTAGTGGTACACGCGACGTCGGGGTACTTGTCGGTCCGGTCTTGGCGGCGTAGATGTACACGTTGTCGGGGTACTTGTCACATCATCGGGTGTAGTTGTACATGAGGGTCTTGACGAATCCAAAGGGGTACTTGACGAGTCCGGCCTTGGCGATTCAGGTTTCGTAGTGTCCTGGTACTTGATGCAAAGAGGCAACGACTTGGCACGGTTCCGGTGGTCGAACAAGGCAGGGCAGCTCGGCCACGCGCGCTGCGGGCGGCAGAGGACAAGCAGAGGAGTAGCAGCGCGAGGGAAGGCAGCGATGCAGGCAAGGAGCAGCCCCAGCGGCGGAGCTCCATGGGAGGCATAGCCATGCGCGGCTGCTGGAGATCCTCAAGCAGAGAAGAAGCCGGCAGGTTGTGGTGCCCGGCGGCCCTGGCGACGCGGTAGGGCGGGCGAGCTCGACCCTCGCGCCCATGGCGGCAAGGAGGAAGACCATGGAGGAGGAGCATGGGTCGCGGGCTCCTGGTGGGCAGAGTTAACGCAGGGGAGGCGCTGGTCCTGGCGCAGCGGCGGGCTTGCCGGCATCGGGGATGATGCATGAGAGGAGAGGCCGGCGGCTGCGATACAAGAAGCAACCGAGGCGCAGCTTCCGGCCATGGCGACGGGGTGGAACAGCGGTCCTCTGAGCTTGGCCGGCAGCGGCCATGGAGAACGGCGGTGCGGAGGCGGGGTAGAGGAAGGAGCGGGCGGCGACCTCTGCCACGGCGCGAAGGCGGAGATCGAGCGCGTGACTCTCGCTCCTCTCTGGCACACGAGCAGGGGAAGGAGACAAGGGATGAGGGAGATCGAGCGGAAGGTAGGCAGCGAGCGAGAGAAAAGGATCGAGCACAGGGCTCCCTGGCTCGATGCGATCGAGAGAAGGACGAGGGAGACTGGCAGCGGCAGGGAACGAGGGGATGCGGTCGGGAGAGGGTAGCGAGGGGAGATGTTGGGCCTAGGGTTAGGGACTGCAGCGGGGCGCTGCTGGGCCTTAGAGGCTGCTAGACCTAGGTGGGCCGCGGGGATGGCGCCTGCCTGGCAGGTTGTAGCTGGGCTGGGAGGCCCAGCCGGGCTCTTCTCTCTCCCATCTCCTTCTCTTTACAAAAAAACAAAGAAAAAAAGAAGGGAAAAGAGAGAAGAGAAGGTTAGAGGAAGAATTTGGGCACGGGGGTAATTTTTATGGGCTCAGAAAAATGTGCACGGTCCGGGAAAATAGAAAAGGTCAAGTCTGAAATATTAAATTCAAATTCCTTTGAATTTAATTCAAAAGGTTTGAACTGGGATAGGTTTATCAAAGTGCCCAAAAATGTTGAGAATTTAGGTGGAGCTCTGGGAAATGATGAAAGAATAAATGGCAAGGTTTGAGGTCAAGCTCGAAGAGGAATAGACATGGGAATTATTTTGCACGTGTGTCCTGGTACTTGATGCAAAGAGGCAACGACTTGGCACGGTTCCGGTGGTCGAACAAGGCAGGGCAGCTCGGCCACGTGCGCTGCGGGCGGCAGAGGACAAGCAGAGGAGTAGCAGCGCGAGGGAAGGCAGCGACGCAGGCAAGGAGCAGCCCCAGCGGCGGAGCTCCATGGGAGGCATAGCCATGCGCGGCTGCTAGAGATCCTCAGGCAGAGAAGAAGCCGGCAGGCTGTGGTGCCCGGCGGCCCTGGCGACGCGGTAGGGCGGGCGAGCTTGACCCTCGCGCCCATGGCGGCAAGGAGGAAGACCATGGAGGAGGAGCATGGGTCGCGGGCTCCTGGCGGGCAGAGTTAACGCAGGGGAGGCGCTGGTCCTGGCGCGGCGGCGGGCTTGCCGGCATCGGGGATGATGCAGGAGAGGAGAGGCCGGCGGCTGCGATACAAGAAGCAACCGAGGCGCAGCTTCCGGCCATGGCGACGGGGTGGAACGGCGGTCCTCTGAGCTTGGCCGGTAGCGGCCATGGAGAACGGCGGTGCAGAGGCGGGGTATAGGAAGGGCGGGCGGCGACCTCTGCCACGGCGCGAAGGCGGAGATCGAGCGCGTGACTCTCGCTCCTCTCTGGCACACGAGCAGGGGAAGGAGACGAGGGATGAGGGAGATCGAGCGGAAGGTAGGCAGCGAGCGAGAGAAAAGGATCGAGCATAGGGCTCCCTGGCTCGATGCGATCGAGAGAAGGATGAGGGAGACTGGCGGCGGCAGGGAACGAGGGGACGCGGTCGGGAGAGGGTAGCGAGGGGAGATGTTGGGCCTAGGGTTAGGGACTGCAGCGGGGCGCTGCTGGGCCTTAGAGGCCGCTAGACCTAGGTGGGCCGCGGGGATGGCGCCTGCCTGGCAGGTTGTAGCTGGGCTGGGAGGCCCAGCTGGGCTCTTCTCTCTCCCATCTCCTTCTCTTTACAAAAAAACAAAGAAAAAAAGAAGGGAAAAGAGAGAAGAGAAGGTTAGAGGAAGAATTTGGGCACGGGGGTAATTTTTATGGGCTCAGAAAAATGTGCACGGTCCGGGAAAATAGAAAAGGTCAAGTCTGAAAGATTAAATTCAAATTCCTTTGAATTTAATTCAAAAGGTTTGAACTGGGATAGGTTTATCAAAGTGCCCAAAAATGTTGAGAATTTAGGTGGAGCTCTGGGAAATGATGAAAGAATAAATGGCAAGGTTTGAGGTCAAGCTCGAAGAGGAATAGACATGGGAATTATTTTGCACGTGTGTTTATGGGTGATTCCGAAAATGGAATATTTAATATAGCTCCATAATATCGGGAGGATATGAGAATCACCACGTGAATTCCCTCGATTTAAATGGACCGAAGATCCATGCAATTTATTTAGTTGAGTTAAGAAAAGAAATAATATGATGGCATGATGACATGATGCAATGCACATGATGCAATGATGAATGCAACAAACCAACAACTCACATGACGAAAACCCGGAAACCCTGGAAGGCACCTGAAGCTCCGGCCTTGGGGCGTCACAGTATGTGACCTCTTTCCTTTTTTGAATCGCCATGCCACCCAACTCCATATTAGAGCCATCAGTAAACTCAGTACGGCGGTTTAGATGGAAAAGATCTCTGAATAATTCCACTGTGGGCTCCTCTTGAAAGAATACCTCACAGAGCACTTGGAAGTGGCACATATTTGTAACAGAGTTGGGGCCAGTGTCTTGCGGATGGAGTTGGAAATCAGTTAGAACATCCCGATAAAATTTAGAACCGGGCGGTTTAAAACCCCGGGCTAAGTGGTCTACGAAGACAACAACCTCTCCTTCTCGAGGTGTGGGGGGGCATTCTTTGCCAGGAGCCCTCCAATGGATGGTGTCTTTGCTGCCCAAGGCGCCAATCAGGACTAAATCGTCCAGTTGATCCTCTGTGACGCGAGAAGGGACCCAGTTGCACTCATACACTTGCTTGGCCATGATGAAATCTACAAGGCACATTGATATGTGCAACGTTAAACCGGAAGCAGATCTATCTAAACCGGAGTTTTATGAAGCAACAACATATGGCGGTTCAACAAGGGGACTAATGGCATATACCGGTTTGGAAAATTTTCTATCAGGTTAAACCGCCTGATCTAAACATTGAAGCAATTGAGATTGCGGATGGTTAAGCATGCAGAAATAGGTTTCACAAGGTCTTGTTACGGCGTTGGATCTGAAGCAAGTTCAGAAAATAAGAAAAATAGTCGAAGATCAAAGCAGAAAAGTATTGAATCAATGGGCAGAAGTATATGTGAGATCTACGGTTTTTGGGCAGGAAACTAACGGCGGATACTAAAAGTTACCGCTACACAAAGCAAGGGTTCACATGTGCATCCAGGAGCTAGTACATGAGTATGAACAAGTGATGAACACCGCAAGAACACGAAGCCCTAGATCAGATCTATGTTGAGAAGAACAGAAGACCTACCAGAGCTGAGGAAAACGCGGAAGGTCGTCGCGGCTTTCTGGCATGTTCAAGTTGATGCAGCGGCCAAGGGTGATGCAGAAGACGACGGCGGCGGCAGAGCTCTGAGACTAGCGACGCGAGGAAGACGAAGAGGAAGGGCACGAAGGGAAGAAAAGAAATGACCCTTCGGGCCTATTTATAAGGCAAAGGACATGTGTCAGGCGCGGGAATCAAGGGACCGCAGATTTTGGAAGTAGGGCGGTCACCTCGGTCATTGCGAATCTATTAAACAAGAAGATATCATGGATGTTTTCTTTATGACAGATGATGTCACGCCAGTTTACAGCAAACAAAGAAGATGACGTCACGGCGGTTCAACAACTACAAGAAGATGTTGAAGACGAAGATTTTTGCTAAGGATTGACATGAACCTGTTCAAATCAATCTGGGGCCTAATGTTGGGGATATTACTACTGGGCATAAACCGGCCTACCTGGGCCGGATTAACTCCATCAGTAGTTCAAAGGTGTTAAAGACCAAAGAGGCAGATAAAGGCCCAGGGCTTGTAGTCGGTTTACAACCTGTAGCCGTACATCAGTTTTGTGCATATACTTGTAATATACGTTAGGAACAAGGAGAGACCAACCCGGATACGAGTATGAACTGGTGTTGGGACTCTCTGAACCGGCAGGCGTCACCCATGTATATAAGGGGACGACCCGGCGGCGGTTCAAGGACAACAGACAACAACTCGAGACATAGGCGAAGCTTGTTTGCTCCCTAGTCATCGAAACCCCATCAATTCCATCACAACTAGATGTAGGCTTTACCTTCCTCGAAGGGGCTGAACTAGTATAAACTCTCTTGCGTCTTTGTGTCCGCTTTAACCCCTTCAAGCTAACCCGTCGCGATGGCTCCATGACTAAGTCCTTTCTCTAGGACATCTGTCGTGACAAACCCACGACAATATGCCTTAGTTATGAGTTCATGATGCACGGTCTATGTGGTAAAATGAATGATAAATGTGTTTGCATGAAGAAATGTTGTTGTTCTAAAAAAGTCCAAAGGAATTTAGGGACGAAATAGTCATAGATGAAGATGGGTTTGCGTTATATCGGTGTCGTGAGAATGGACATTATATTGATAACAGGTGGGTGGTTCCTTATAATATGGCTATGCTTAAGTGTTTCCGGGGTCATATTAATTTTGAGTGGTGTAATAAAACCAGGTCATGAAGTATTTGTTTAAGTATGTGACTAAATGCGCTTATTTCTCGAAAGTCCTATTAGAGAGATCGAAGGGTAAGGGTAGAATTGATGGGATAGAAGATGGAGGGCCGATGGATGAGGCCAGAGAGTATTTACGATGTCAGTTCATATGATAATATGATGGATTGTGGTGTATATATGGTATGACATACGCTGTAGGTTTCCTTCTATAGAGAGGCTCCCTGTTCACCTTCCTGGAATGAATGTTTTTTGTTTCCGTCCTGAAACTGACCTTAAAAAATTGTTGATTCAGACTTCTTGAACAAGACCATGCTCACTGAATGGTTTGTTGCAAATGCTTTGTACGCACATGCTCGATCATTAACATGTTGTGATTTCCTGACTGAATGGACATGGGATTCTAAAACAAGATCGTGTCACAAGAGAGAATGTTGTCAAAAGATTGGTCGTGTGTACTATGTCTATCCTTCTGTTGGTGAACTGTATTACCTGCAGATGCTTTTAATGATTGTTAAGGGTTTTAGATCTTATGTGGACCTTAGGACCTATGAAGGGCGTGTTTATCCTTGAAGGCAATATGCCCTAGAGGCAATAATAAAGTTGTTATTTATATTTTCTAATATCATGATAAATGTTTATTATTCATGCTAGAATTGTATTAACCGGAAACTTAGTACATGTGTGCATACATAGACAAACAGAGTGTCCCTAGTATGCCTCTACTAGACTAGCTCGTTAATCAAAGATGGTTAAGTTTCCTGACCATAGACATGTGTTGTCATTTGATGAACGGGATCACATCATTAGATAATGATGTGATGGACAAGAACCATCCGTTAGCTTGGCATAATGATTGTTTAGTTTTATTGCTATTGCTTTCTTCATGACTTATACATGTTCCTCTGACTATGAGATTATGCAACTCCCGGATAACGGAGGAACACCTTGTGTTCTATCAAATGTCACAACGTAACTGGGTGATTATAAAGATGCTCTACAGGTGTCTCCGATGGTGTTTGTTGAGTTGGCATAGATCGAGATTAGGATTTGTCACTCTGTGTATCGGAGAGGTATCTTTGGGCCATCTCGGTAATACACATCACTATGAGCCTTGGAAGCAATGTGACTAATGAGTTAGTCATGGGATGATGCATTACGGAACGAGTAAAGAGACTTGCCAGTAACGAGATTGAACTTGGTATGGTGATACCGACGATCGAATCTCGGGCAAGTAACATATTGATGACAAAGGGAACAACATATGTTGTTATGCGGTTTGACCGATAAAGATCTTCGTAGAATATGTAGGATCCAATATGAGCATCGAGGTTCCGCTATTGGTTATTGACCGTAGATGTGTCTCGGTCATGTCTACATTGTTCTCGAACCCGTAGGGTCCGCACGCTTAACGTTCGATGATAATTTATATTATGAGTTATGTGATTTGATGACCGAAGTTTTTTCGGAGTTTTGGATGAGATCACGGGCATGACGATGAGTCTCGAAATGGTCGAGACATAAAGATTGATATATTGGACGATGTTATTCTGATAGCGAATGAGTTCTGAGAGGTGTCGGATAATTATCAAAGTGTCGGATGGTTATCGGAACCCTCCGGGGGAACTAATGGGCCTTCATGGGCCTTAGTGGGGAGAGAGAAGGGCCACAAGGGGATGTCCTCCTCCTCCCCTCCTTGGGTCCGAATTGGACTAGGGGAAGGGGGTGGCGCCCCCTTTCCTTCCCTTCCCCCTCTCCCTTCCTTCTCCCCCCTTCCTCCAGGTGGAATCCTACTAGGACTTGGAGTCCTAGTAGGACTCCCCTCTCCTGGCGCGCCCTACAGGGGCCGGCCGGCCTCCCCCTCCCTTCCTTTATATACGGGGGCAGGGGAGCACCCTAGAACACACAAGTTTCTCTTAACCATGTGTCGTGCCCCCCTCCACAGTTACACACCTCGGTCATATTGTCGTAGTGCTTAGGCGAAGCCCTACGCCGGTAACTTCATCAGCACCATCACCACGCCGTCGTGCTGACGGAACTCTCCCTTGTCCTCAACTGGATCAAGAGATCGAGGGACGTCATCGAGCTGAACGTGTGCTGAACGTGGAGGTGCCGTACGTTTAGTGCTTGGATCGGTTGGATCGCGAAGACGTTCGGCTACATCAACCACGTTATTAAACACTTCCGCTTTCGGTCTACGAGGGTACGTGGACACACTCTCCCCTCTCGTCGCTATGCATCTCCTAGATAGATCTTGCGTGATCGTAGGAATTTTTTTGAAATACTGCGTTCCCCAACAATCCTGCCTTTAGAGAGGCGTGTGCTGCTCGGGGTTTATTAGGCGATGATAATGAATGGTACATTGCATTTGATGAAGTGGTGGTTTGGGGGTTTGGGCACTGGCTTAGGCATTTGTTTGTGACCATGCTTATTCACTGTACTATTAAGGATGAAATGAACTTCTTTGAACGATATTGGAGAATATGGCTGATGACATCAAAGATGAGCTAAGATTCGCTTTAAATAATAAATCTTATGATCCACCTATGTCAACACTTAGAGACATAGTTCTCGATGAATTAGCTCAATTTTTTGTGAAACGTGGTTCTAACATAAGTAAATTTAATTTGCCACCTTGGATCAACGACACTAGATTATTTATTGAAAATCGATTAATCCATGAGGAGTTATCTTATGACGCACCTGCTTTAGCTAAAGAAGCGGTAGTCTTGCTTCAGAACCTGAATGATGATCAAATTGTTTCTTACCAGGCGATATTTACAATGTGTTCACGCCAAGGAGCAAGGATTCTTTTTTTTTCTAGGTATGGGGGAACTAGGAAAAACTACCTATGGAATGCTATTTGTGCTTTCTTACGGGGTAAAAGGGAGATAGTTTTAACTATTGCATCTTCTGGTATTGCGTCACACTTATTGCCAGGTGGGAGGACTGCTCATTCCATTTTAAAATAATGAATGATTATGATGAGGAAATGGTCTATGATATAAAGAGAGGCTCACACATGCATAAATTGTTGAAGGTGACCTCATTGATAATCTGGGATGAAGCGCTTATGCCGAATAGTAGGTGTTTTGAGGCTTTAGATAGGACCTTGCGTGATGTCCTTTATGCAGATGACCCTTTACTCTTTTATGTCCCATTTGGTGGGATGGTTATGGTATTAGGTGGGGATCTTAGACAAATTCTTCCTATTATTGAGGGTGGTACTAGGCCTCAGATAGTTGAGGCAACAATTACCAATTCTCTGCTGTGGCGATTTGTTAAAGTGTTGTCCCTTACCGTTACCATGTGTTAGCCTGTGCCAGATGCAGATCCCAGGGTGTAGGAAAGTGTTGCACTGTTTAGTAAATGGGTCCTCGATCTTGGGGAGGGTAGATTACCTACCACGCGTAAAGGGGGTGAATCTGACCCTTCTTAGATAGAAATACCTGATGATATGTTGGTTAAAACGAACGGTAATCACATAGGGGCCATTGTTTCTTCTATTTACAATGGCTTTCAGTCTAATTATATGAATGCCGCCTATCTGGAAGGAAAGGCTACTCGGTTGACCACTAATGATTTTGCCGAGGAGATCAGTACTCATGTGATGGACTTAGATCCTTCTGTTGGCAAAGATTATTTGAGTGTCAATTCCGTAGATACCTCAGGAGAGGTCGCGCGAGAGGAAAACCTTTTCTACCCTACTTAGTACTTGAACACTGTTAAGATTATTAATTTTCCAAATCATAGGTTGACTCTTAAAAGGGGTGTTCCTATAATGCTTCTTAGAAACCAGAGCCATGCAAATGGTCTGTGTAACGGCATGAGACTTATTGTGAAGGACCTAGCTGATCGTGTCATTGAGGCTATTATTATGGCTGGTTCACACATGGGTAATATTTTCTATATCCTCGGGATAGAGTTGACGGCAAAACAAACAAAATCACCCTTTGAGCTTCGACGTAGGCAGTTCCCTGTACATGTGTGCTATGCTACAACAATAAACAAGAGCCAATGACAAACTTTGTCTGCTATTGGTCTGTATCTTAAGAAACCTGTCTTCACACACGACCAGCTATATGTGGCAATTTCCCGTGTTACTTCAAGGAATTCTTTGAAAATACTTATAGAGTGTGAGGATGGTACCTGTGGCTCTGAGACTAAAAATGTCATCTTCCCAGAGATCTTGTGATGTGCTGAGATCCTTCCATGATCTGGATAGGTGATCTTTAACTATGTACAACACCTATGTTTTGGAGATACCCTTTGGGTTAGCTATAAGTAAGTTCAATGTATTCTTTGATCTTCTGTTCATACATGTGCCTGGTGTGTCTGGTATTTTGTTTGTGTCTATGCTATTATGCTTGGTGTTGTGAATCTCTTGGATGAATCTTTTGTCTATGAGACTCCTATAACAAATGCAACCGTTGCTTGTGTTAGTGGGTTCGGTACTATTCTTCTGGCCACAAACGCTATACTTTTTTTGTTGTGGTTCTGTTACAGATGGCGACTATCACTTCAGACGAGCTTGTCCAAGGATATAACAAGGATTCAGTCCGTGTGTATGTCTCATAACTATGGAACCATCGTGGAGGCACTGGCACTGGTCCGACCAAGCACACTGACATGGTTCTTATGGATGTTGTGGTACTTCCTTTCACCTTTAATTATGTGTTTCATGTTAGTTCTGGGTGTTGGTTGAGACCTATGTGTACTCATAATTGTTCTGTCTTTGCAGGGTAACCACATGTATGCTGAGATTTCTGAGAAACTGGTTCATATATTTGTGCCCATGATTCGTGAAGGTTGTGCTTAGGTGATTTCTCAGTTCTTGGTGTTTCCAAATAAACATTATTTCAAGCCTGTCAGTGGACCACATATGATCAGATTCAACCGTTTCACCTCAACCGACCCTCTAGCTGATGAAGAGATAGAATTCCCATTCTATACTTACTCACTCATGGCGTTGGCTCATCTTCCTGTGCTGGTTGAGACCCCTGACTATTTCACATGTGTGTTTATTGTCTTCTTATTTTTGCAGCTTCTCTGTCTATGCTTTTAGCTGTCCTCCCTCTGATTATGTAGACATCCTAGGACTTATTGTCGGTGTGTCTGATGCCATGGTATACCACAGCTCTAAGAGAGCCGAGCCTTCTGCAAAGCGAACTATCATTATCGCTAACCTGAGGTTTGTTGCTCACTATTTACCTTGTGTTCTAGAAGTTGCTAGATTTGATATCAATGCTCTTTTTTGTGGGCAGTGGATATCATATCAATGTCGTACAGTGGGGAGAGCAGGCAAAGGCCTACAATGTAGATGATGTCATGTAGATAGGCCATACTGGAGCAGTCATTGCTCTGTTTGTTGGGACCCTGGTTAAAAACTATGAAGGTTAGTCCTAGATAAGGTGGAGCCTATTTTATTATCTGGTGCTTTCTATTTGACTTGGCGTTTTTCTTGAATGTTTTGTAGGACGCAAGGGGGTTAGTGGCAGCGTGGCATGCCGATGGTACATTAATGATGATATCTCTGACATCACTCAATTTCATGAAAGGTGCTACGGTTGTACTGGACTGTTTGTTGCTTTCTATTTTGCCCCATATAATATTTTAACTCTGCACTTATTTCTTCTTCTCCGATTTGTGTAGCCTGCAAGGCAAGTTCTCTCCTGTAAAGAAGATTATTCTTCCTGGTCAAACAGCAAATGAGAAGAGTGCACAGGTGAATCTACAAACTAAAACAATTGGTCAACTTCTCGACTTGAACATGTATGATAATAAGGTGACCATCTTACGTTTGTTCGTGTGTGGCGGTATGGGCTTTTTAGCTGTGTTATCATCTGATATTGTGGTACGTCGTTTGTTTTCAGAGCACGCATTTCTTCTGCTCGGTCACTTTGTCCAAGCTCAGTCCTAGTCAGCATTGGGGGTTCATGCATGTCTTGTGAGAAGTGCCATAAAACAGCACAGCGACATGACTCTGTCTATGGGTGCATTGACCCTACGTGTGCCTCCACCGATGAAGTGCCAAGGTATTACTCTATACTTCTATTCATAATGCACATTTTCCCTCTCCTTTTCCCTGCATACTAATGCGTCTTTTCTTATAGATATCGCATATGCTTCAGATGCACCGACGCTTCCGGGGAGGCAGATTTTATTTTCTTCAACGGGATTGGAAAAGAGATTGTTGCTAAACATTTGATCACTTTGCTGCGTGAAGGGCATTCCAGTCGTACAATCCTTGATGAGATTGTTGAAATAGCACGTGGATACTCAGCCATCCCTAAAGAGATATCCACTTTGATTGGCAAGAAGTACAGATTTGTGGTGTCTATCTCTTTAAGGAGCTTTATGCATGATGTTGAGGAAACATCCTTCCAAGTTATCAGGATAGATGTGCCTGTGGAAAAGATCTCGAGCTCTGGGGTTTTATATCGCAAGGCAGATTCCTCTGGACCTTCTACTGATGAAGCAGGGTGGACTGCTTCTGGTGATGTATCACCCTCAGTGTTGCCCGTTGGACGCTTCTCTACTGATTATGTTGCTTTTTCTCTTCCTGGATTATCCACTGGATTTGTCCCGGTCTTGCCCATCTCCGGTGATTAGTCTACAAAGGTATAATTTTGTGTGTTCTATCTTGCATGTAAGTTGTTGTTGTTTTTGGCCGTGCAATTATTCTTATTAGCTCTAACCGATGTGTTGTTTAGGTTGATGTTATTCTTGGCTCTCAACCGACCCTTGCTTCCCCGCCATCCGTCAATAAAAGGTGGGTTTATGGGTTGTCCTGTCAATAAAGTACTACATGTGTGTGGCTACATAAGCAAGCATGATAATTGTCAGTTACCATTCAGTTGTGTCAAAGTACTAGCATTCTGTACTAATGGTTGGCCCGTGAGTGGTTGCCAATATACCTACACGTGCTTCATTTTGATTTCTGCTTGCTTGGTGTTCACTTTGTTTTTTGTTTTGTCAACTGGTGTACTGCACTTACTCTATACATATCCTTTGAGATCAGCTGATTGATGGTTCATAGTTCTAACATACCTCGGGCCAGGCTCAAGGTTAATGCATGTCTCTTCTGATGGCGTCCATCTTACAAAAAGCATACAAGTATCTAGCCCAGTCTACAAATCCGTAGTTGATGTGCCTCTTGTGCGTCCTGTAACTTCTAAAACAGCAGAAACATATTAACCTTGAATAAAATATTTAGCTAAGGAATACAAGTTTTACGAATAAAAGATTGTTGCATCAAAGAACAGTAGCACCTCCTTGTCATTGTCCTTGGCCGCATTCTAGTAGACTATATGTATATGAAGATGCCTTCCAATTTGTAGTCTTTGTCAGCCTTAGCCAACTTCTAGTGCTTATCTTGAGGCAACATTTTTTGCTATATATTTTTATTGTACTCGGTATGGATTCGGTGGAAAGAAATGACCTAGGTACAACAAGAATTGGATCTAAACAATCAAACCAATTCCTGATTGAGAGTTGTGAACATGTCCAGGTCATTTCTGTTGACTAAAGATCACTTATTTTGTTGTCTACAGCGGCAGCGGCTTAAAGAAAGGCCTTTCTAAAACTGAACTAACGAATGCTGACTTTCACAAGCCTCTGTTCCCAGTTGACAATTCTAAGGTGTTCCTTCCGTCTTTTGTAAGCATTGGATCAATATCAATAACATGCTTATCTGATTGGTTTGCGTGTTCTTTGGGCTTCTAGGAAAATGCAACGTTGGTCGATGGTCCTGCTGCCCTAGGTGAAAAGGTGGGTGGTACTACAAGGTATATACTTCTACTTGCCTCTGGTGCTTCCTGTTTGATCCATCGCTGTTGAGTGGGTGGTCTGACTGTTTTCTCTCTCTGTGGTGAACTAAGGGAGGTGCCATTGGCTGGTGAGGGCACCACCATTCAAAAAACAAAAAGGCAAGGAGGGACTGAGATCGAAGAGGTCAAGTGTTGTTGAGTGCTCGCCCTTTTGGTACGTCTGTTTGATCTTCTCCTTGCATCAATGACTAATGTGATGAGCATCCTGTTGATTTGTGGTTGGTAATCTATGTATGCAGTACCTTATCCTTTTGGTTGTGGATGCGTGAAGAAATGATGAAAATGCTTGATGAATCAGCCCACGGGTGGAGGATGAAGCGCTTTTGGTTTATCGCTGGGCTTTCTAAGTTGTTGCAAATATGCATTGCCCGTATTGTACATTACGTTTGCTCTACCTGGACCATATCAGGCAGTGAATGTGTCTGCATAAGACTGTTACCCCTTACCTATTGTAGTCTAAATATGTGTGTATCCTACCTCTATGATATCAGACAGGATGTGTCTATATAAGACTTAAACTCAACTACTATTGTAAGTTATGCCATCTACTACGAACTGAACTAAAGAACCGTCGATGTAATATCATGAGGTGTGTACTTAAAATTATCTATCGTGCATGTGTGACCTCTTATGTATTGATCATATTGTTGTTGTTATCGATTACTTCTGTTTACCATTGTCTAGTAATGATAGTTAATGAACTGTTATACTTGGATCTCATTTGTTGTTCTGCTTTTAATCACTTCCAGTTATTTTGTTACCGGGTTGGAAATGACCGCACCCATAGTGTTGCGGCAGACCGCACTTCCTACCTGGTAAGTCTTCAATTGTGCACGGAGGTTCATCCATTTGTGAGCATGAAACAATTGCCATTTTTTGCATTCTACAAATTCACGAAAATGATAGCCGACGAACATCAACTAGGAGAGGATGTCAAGCGTATGTTTTTTTTTTAAGTTTATTTGGTAGGAAATGGCAAATCCTGCCGATTTTTTACGCATTTTTTTCTTTTTTCAGAAAATGCCATGCATATTTGAAGAAAATTTTCAACCTCATACAACTAAAATTGACATCTAAAACCTTGCAAATATCAACTCATCCCAACAAACGTTCGTCAGATGTTGTGATCCCAAATTTATGAAAGACTAGTGACTAGTGAGATTGCTGTTAGATGTGTTGGCTGGAACCATGTGACACACGTACTCCCTCTGTATCGTAATATGTCGCTGGAGCAGCTAAGTTCAGCGAGTCCAATTTGTTTCGATATGTGTTGGATTGAACAAATACGTGAATTTATTGAGTATATACTAATATACACTGTGTACGAAAGAAGAAAATGTTCGAATTTCGAAGTAGTAGATCGGCCGAAATTGACTTCCGTCACATCAACTCATGTATTCGTCAATCAATAGATAGAAGGGATACATCGAGCTTCAACATTGCCAGTTGGCTCAAGGACTAAACAAGCACAAATTAGTCAAATACTGTACTACTTCCTCTGTTCCTAAATATAAGTCTTTACGGAGGATCCATTATAAACCACATACGAATGTATATAGATTCTTTCATTTTGTGTCTACAAAAACTTATAAAAGTATTTAGGAACGAAGGGAGTACTATCAAGTTCGCAATTGGCGCTCCAACACCTAATCCTTAATTAGTATCGATCCCCAAATTAATAGCAATGCAGCAGAGATGGATGTATCAGTTCTTGACGCCGAGCGGCATGGGACGGCCACCGGCCACCGGCAGCGACTCGAACTTGCAGTCGAGCGGCAGCAGCGTGCTCTCCTCGACGAGCACCCGGCTGATGAGCCGCAGCAGCGTCTCCTCCATGTCCTTGCCGTCGCTCCACGGGTGCACCTCGGCCTGGAGCAGGCCGGGATTCTCGCAGATGAGGTCCCACACGGGGAACCCCTTGCGCGGCATCATGAAGTCCTCCCTGGCGAGCCGCAGCGACGGGCAGTAGTCGCCGCGCCCGTCACCGAGGTAGATGAAGCGCTTCCTGCCTCCGTCCGCCGCGGCGGAGGCACGGATGCGGTCGAGCACCTGGCCCTTGCACATGTTGGGCGGGCAGGTGCCGAGGCCGCAGCCGTGCGGGCCGGCGTGGAAGTCGTGGTGCGGCGCGATGCGGAGGCGGCCGTCGGCATCGACGCGGCTGGGGTTGGTGTTGATCTCGGAGAAGCAGCCCCGGAGGCCGTGGTGGTCGAGGACGGCCTCGATGAAGAAGCGGTTGGCGTCGCTGAGGACCCGGAGGTCGCAGCCGAGGCTGTAGGCGGCCCGGATGGCGGCGACGACGTGCGGGTCGATGGGCGCGGCCCGGAGCACGTCGGCGACGTCGCGGAGGGTCTTCCCCTGCGCGTGCAGCTCCCCCATGACGGTGTCGATGAGGGTGTTCCACGGCATGGTGGGCAGCAGGCGGTCGAAGAGGTCGGTGGCCCCCAGGCCGTCGACCACCCAGTTGTCGCTGTCGACGTCGATGATGGTCTTGTCGAAGTCGAACACCACCACAACGCCGGCCATCTCGACGTACGTACGGTCCTTCTTCTTGGACTTGGATGGAGTGCGCGTGCGTGCGTGCGTGTTTGCGGTTTGCCTCGAGTGGTCCTGACGAGGAAAGGGAGGCGGGCGCGGGGCTATATACTGGCCCGGGACGGGGAGGCGGGAAGATGCCGAGGAATATTACGAGATGCCTATGAATAGGAGCACGCATCGGATCGGAGTCGCTCCGACGCGTTGCAGTAATTCTTTTTTAATTTTTTATCTATTTATTTTTGCGGATGGCGCGTTGCAGTAATTAGCTGCCCTTTCCGGGAGGCGCGCTGTGTGAATCAGGTTTGGTTTTGGGCTGGGGATTCGGTTTGGTTGTAGTTTATGCCGTGGCATATGCGCGTTCGCGTCTTTGCCTCCCGCGGCAAGAAGACGCGAGGTGGCTTCTCGTGGTGTGGCCGTGAACATGATACGGTTAGGAGCATGCAGGATACGGAGGGGCTCCTGCATGTGGCCAGGGGAATATCCTCTCTCGTGCCGCCGTGGTGTGCTTTCGCGCGCCGGTCTTCTGGCTCGCGGCTGCTGTGTTCGCGCATTCGGGAAAGTCATGAAATACTTAGTCACAAAATACTTTCGAGCGCAGATGGTACAAGATTTTTTATTTTTTTTTGAACATCAGTACAAACACAGGCGCTCATATACACGCCTCCTCCCACTGAATGCGCATCGCCGAAAATCGTGAAATAAATCCAGGAATAAATGCGAGCACATGATTTGAACCCTGGTGGGCTAGGGATACCACAGTCCCTCTAACCATCCAACCACATGTTGGTTCGCGATGGTACAAGAATTTTGAACGCAGATAGAGTACTACCTATCCCTCGCGCTAGGGCTTTGAAAACGCTGACTCTCCCAAGTCAGAACTCTCCGACGCACTTCGATTTGGTCCCACCACTCGAAAAACACCACAATGCGATCTCTATAAGTGCGAATACATAACACTCTACGGTCCCCTCGATGGTATAGCGCTCTGGTGCCACCACATGGCGCCACGCCCATCTTCTGGCTGGCAGCTGAAGATTTTGCGCGTCCGGGGAAGTCGCAAAATACTTTCGAGCGCAGGTGGTACGAGAGTTTTGAACGCAGATACTACCTTTCTCTCGCGCTACACGTTGAAAACATTGAACCCCCAAACCGAACACTCCATCCGTCTGCGGACTAGGGACCAGTCCACAGAGACTAATACAGGAGCCGACCATCCAAACTGTAGCCGCATACATTTCAAACTAGATTAACTGGACGAATTAGATGCAAACTAGATGATTTTCATCTAAACCGAAACAAATTCATTACATTTTTTGACATATTTTAATTAAAAAAGTGACTAGACTTAAACCTAGCATGCGGCGGTGCCCGTCCCCATGTCCTTGTTGTTCCCATTCGGTGATCACCAGGCTCATCTCGCTGTATCCATGAGCAACGGCGATAACATCAGCGAAGTAAAGGTGCGGTCTCCGGCGAGGAAGAGTCGACCATGAGAGACAGACCGGGCCACTTGGAACTTGAGGCCCTGCCGCCTCCCATGCCCTACCCATTTTTCATCGGAGTCTGCGACCTGTCCGTAGCCGATGGACGTGATGGGCGTGGAGAGGCCGGCACGCTCGTCGTCCCATCGGCGTGGCCAAACACTGTTTGGCGCCGTGTAGGACACGCAGCTGGCGGCGTTATCATCCCGGATCGCCTACGTCACCTCTACATTGCGAGCGGTGGCTTGAGCACATGCGGCCTCATAGAATGCTTGCCACTCGGTGACGAAGTTGGGGTTCACTGCGGTCATGGCCTCCCCGACTTCCTCGCTCACGCACTCGCCATAGATTTGCCCCTCCGCCAGCCGGTGCTACTCGAAGAGGAATAGGTTGTACGTCTGCTCCTGTTGGGAAACATAGCAATAATTCAAAATTTCCCTACATGTCACCAAGATCAATCTAGGAGATGCTAGCAACGAGAGAGAGGGAGTGCATCTTCATACCCTTGAAGATCGCTAAGTGGAAGCGTTACAAGAACGTGGTTGATGGAGTCGTACTCGCGGCGATTCAAAACGCGGAAGATCCGATCTAGCGCCGAACGGACGGCGCCTCCGTGTTCAACACACGTACAGCCCGGGGACGTCTCCTCCATCTTGATCTAGCAAGGGGAGATGAGAAGTTGAGAGAGAACTCCAGCAGCACGACGGCATGGTGGCAATGGAGCTCGTGGTTCTCCAGCAGGGCTTCGCCAAGCACTATGGAGGAGGAGGAGGTGTAGGAGGAGGGAGGGTTGCGCCAGGGAAGAGGTTGCGGCTGCCCTCCCACCCCTCCACTATATATAGGGGCAAGGGGAGAGGGGGAGGCGCCCTAGGGTTTCCCCTAGGGGCGGCGGCCAGGCAGATTGGATCTCCCTAGGGAAAATCCTAGGGAGACATGCCCCCCAAGCCAAGCAGGTGGAGGCTTGTCTCCCAAGCCAGGTGGAGGCGCCCCACCTCCCCATGTAACGTGGGAAAGGGTGTGGGGGGCGCACCACCCCTTAGTGGGCTGGTTTTCCCCTTCCCCTTTGGCCCATGAGGCCCTCCAACACTTGTCGGGGCTCCCGAAACACCTTTCGGTCATGCTGGCCATAGCCTGGTACCCCCGGAACACTTCCGGACTCCAATATTCTTCGTCCAATATATCGATCTTCACCGCCGGACCATTCCGGAACTCCTCGTGACGTCCGGAATCTCATCCGGGACTCCGAACTACCTTCGGTAACCACATACTATTTCCCATAACAACTCTAGCGTCACCGAACCTTAAGTGTGTAGACCCTACGGGTTCGGGGACCATGCAGACATGACCGAGACACCTCTCCGGCCAATAACCAATAGCGGGATCTGGATACCCATATTGGCTCCCACATATTCCACGATGATCTCATCGGATGAACCACAATGTCGGGGATTCGATCAATCCCGTATTCAATTCCCTTTGGCAATCGGTATGTTACTTGCCCGAGATTCGATCGTCGGTATCCCAATACCTCGTTCAATCTCGTTACCGGCAAGTCATTTTACTCGTTCTATAACGCATGATCCCGTGACTAACTCCTTAGTCACATTGAGCTCATTATGATGATGCATTACCGAGTGGGCCCAGAGATACCTCTCCGTCATACGGAGTGACAAATCCCAGTCTCGATTCGTGCCAACCCAACAGACACTTTCGAAGATACCTGTAGTGCACCTTTATAGCCACCCAGTTATGTTGTGGCATTTGGTACACCCAAAGCATTCCTACGGTATCCGGGAGTTGCACAATCTCATGGTCTAAGGAAATGATACTTGACATTAGAAAAGCTCTAGCAAACGAACTACACGATCTTGTGCTATGCTTAGGATTGGGTCTTGTCCATCACATCATTCTCCTAATGATGTGATCCCGTTATCAATGACATCCAATGTCCATGGTCAGGAAACCATGACCATCTATTGATCAACGAGCTAGTCAACTAGAGGCTTACTAGGGACATGTTGTGATCTATGTATTCACACATGTATTACGGTTTCCGGATAATACAATTATAGCATGAACAATAGACAATTATAATGAACAAGGAAATACAATAATAACCATTTTATTATTGCCTCTAGGGCATATTTCCAACAGTCTCCCACTTGCACTAGAGTCAATAATCTAGTTCACATCACTATGTGATTGTAATGAATCCAACACCCACAGGGTTTGTTCATATCTTGCTTGTGAGAGGGGTTTATTAGTCAATGGGTCTGAACCTTTCAGATCCATGTGTGCTTTGCAAATCTCTATGTCATCTTGTAGATGCAGCTACCACGCGCTACTTTGAGCTATTCCAAATAACTGCTCTACTATACGAATCCGGTTTACTACTCAGAGTCATCCGGATTAGTGTCAAAGTTTGTATCGATGTAACCCTTTACGACGAACTCTTTTACCACCTCCATAATCGAGAAAATTCCTTAGTCCACTAGTTACTAAGGATAAGTTCGACCGCTGTCATGTGATCCATTCCTAGATCACTCTTATACCCCTTGACTTACTCATGGCAAGGCACACTTCAGGTGCGGTACACCATAGCATACTGTAGAGTTTACGTCTAAAGCATAGGGGACGACCTTCATCCTTTCTCTCTCTTCTGCCGCGGTCAGGTCTTGAGTCTTACTCAATACTCACACCTTGTAACACAGCCAAGAACTCCTTCTTTGCTGATCTATTTTGAACTCCTTCAAAATCTTGTCACGGTATGTATTCATTTGAAAGTAATATTAAGCGTTTTTGATCTATCCTTATAGATCTTGATGCTCAATGTTCAAGTAGCTTAATCCAGGTTTTCCATTGAAAAACATTTTTCAAATAACCCTGCATGCTTTCCAGAAATTCTACATCATTTCTGATCAACAATATATTAACAACATATACTCATCAAAAATTCTATAGTGCTCCCACTCACTTCTTTGGAAATACAAGTTTGTCATAAACTTTGTATAAACCCAAAATCTTTGATCATCTCATCAAAGTGTACATTCCAACTCCGAGATGCTTACTCCAGTCCTTGGAAGGATTGCTGGAGCTTTGCATACTTGTTAGCATCTTTCAGGATTGACAAAACCTTCTGGTTGTATCACATACAACCTTTCCTCAAGAAAATCGTCGAGGAAACAATGTTTTGACATCCTATCTGGAAGATTTCATAAATAATGCAGTAACTGCTAACACAATTCCAACAGACTCTTAGCATCGCTACGAGTGAGAAAGTCTCATCATAGTCAACTCCTTGAACTTGTCGGGAAACATCTTAACGACAAGTCGAGCTTTCTTAATGGTGACACTTACCATCATTGTCCATCTTCCTTTAAAAGTCCATCTGCATCCAACAGCCTTACGACCATCAAGTAGTTCTTTCAAAGTCTATACTTTGTTTTACACATGGATCCTTTCTCATATTTTATGGCCTCGAGCCATTCGTCGGAATCCGGGCCCACCATCGCTTCTCCATAGCTCCTAGGTTCATTGTTGTCTAGCAACATGACTTCCAAGACAGGATTACGTACCACTCTGAAGTAGTACACATCCTTGTCGACCTATGAGGTTTGGTAGTGACTTGATCCAAAGTTTCATGATCACTATCATAAGCTTCCACTTCAATTGGTGTAGGTTCCATAGGAACAACTTCCTGTGCCCTGCTACACACTAGTTTAAGTGACGGTTCAATAACCTCATCAAGTCTCCACCATCCTCCCACTCAATTCTTTCTAGAGAAACTTTTCCTCGAGAAAGGACCCGTTTCTAGAAACAATCACTTTTGCTTCCGGATCTGAAATAGGAGGTACACCCAATTATTTTTGGGTATTCTATGAAAATGCATTTATCCGCTTTGGGTTCGAGCTTATCGGCATAAAACTTTTTCACATAAGCGTCGCAGCCCCAAACTTTTAAGAAACAACAGCTTAGGTTTTTCTAAACCATAGTTCATACGGTGTCATCTCAACGGAATTGTGTGGTGCCCTATTTAAAGTGAATGTGGTTGTCTCTAATGCCTAATCCATAAACGATAGTGGTAATTTGATAAGAGACATCATGGTATGCACCACATCCAATAGGGTGCAGTTAGGATGTTCGGACACACCATCACACTATGGTGTTCCAGGCGGTATTAGTTGTGAAACAATTTCCACAATGTCTTAATTATGTGCCAAACTTGTAACTCAGATATTCATCTCTATGATCATATCATAGACATTTCATCATCTTGTCACGACGATCTTCAACTTCACTCTGAAATTACTTGAACCTTTCAATAATTCAGACTTGTGTTTCATCAAGTAAATATACTTAGCATCTACTCAAATCATCTGTGAAGTAAGAACATAACGATATCCACTGCGTGCCTCGGCACTCATTAGACTGCACACATCAAAATGTATTACTTCCAACAAGTTGCTTTCTTGTTCCATCTTACTGAAAACGAGGCCTTTCAGTCATCTTGCCCATGTGGTATGATTTGCATGTCTCAAGTGATTCAAAATCAAGTGAGTCCAAACGATCCATCTGTATGGAGTTTCTTCATGCATATCTACCAATAGACATGGTTCGCATGTCTCAATCTTTTCAAAAACGAGTGAGTCCAAAGATCCATCAACGTGGAGCTTCTTCATGCGTTTTACACCAACATGACTCAAATGGCAGTGCCACAAGTATGTGGTACTATCATTACTATCTTATATCTTTTGGCATGAACATGTGTATCACTATGATCGAGATTCAATAAACCATTTATTTTTGGTGCAAGACCATTGAAGGTATTATTCAAATAAACAGAGTAACCATTATTCTCCTTAAATGAATAACCGTGTGGCGACAAACATAATCCAATCATGTCTATGCTCAACGCAAACACCAAATAACAATTATTTTGGTTTAACACCAATCCCAATGGTAGAGGGAGCATGCGATGTTTGATCACATCAACCTTGGAAACACTTCCAACACATATCATCATCTCACCTTTAGCTAGTCTCCGCAGCCTTTTATTTCGAGTTACTAACGCTTAGCAACCGAACCGGTATTTATTACCCTGGTGCTACTAGGAGTACTAGTAAAGTACACAATAATATGACGTATATCCAAAATACTTTTGTCGACCTTGCCAGCCTTCTCATCTACCAAGTATCTAGGGTAGTTCTGCTTCAGTGACCGTTCCCCTCATTATAGAAGCACTTAGTCTCGGGTTTGGTTCAAGCTTGGGTTTCTTCACCAGAGCAGCAACTGATTTGTCGTCTCATGAAGTATCCCTTCTTTCCCTTGCCCTTCTTGAAACTAGTGGTTTTACTAACCATCAACAATTGATGCTCCTACTTGATTTCCACTTTCACATTGTCAAACATTGCGAATTGCTCAAGGATCATCATGTCTATCCCCGATATGTTATAGTTCATCACTAAGCTCTAATAGCTTGGTGGCAGTGACTATGGAGAACTATCACTATCTCATCTGGAAGATTAACTCCCACTCGATTCAAGCGATTGTAGTACTCAGACAATCTGAGCACATGCTCAACGATTGAGCTTTTCTCCCTTAGTTTGCAGGCTTAAGAAACTTGTCAGAGGTCTCATACCTCTTGACGTGGGCACTAGTCTGAAATCCCAATTTCAGTCTTTGGAACATCTCATATGTTCTGCGATGTTTCAAAAAAGTCTTTGGTGCCACAATTCTAAACTGTTAGTATTACGCACTGAACTATCACGTAGTCATCAAAACGTGTATGTCAGATGTTTCCCAACATCTACAGACGACGCTCGAGGTTCAACACACTGAGCGGTGCATTAAGGACATAGCCCTTCTGTGCAGCAATGAGGACAATCCTCAGTTCACGGATCCAGTCCGCATAATTGCTACTGTCAACTCTCAACTAAATTTTCTCTAGGAACATATCTAAAATAGTAGAACCAAAGCGTGAGCTATGACATAATTTGCAAAGACCTTTTGACCAGGTTCATGATAATTAAGTTCATCTAATCAAATTATTCAATGAACTCCCACTTAGATAGACATCCCTCTAGTTATCTAAGTGATACATGATCCGAGTCAACTAGGCCGTGTCCGATCATCACGTGAGACGGACTAGTCATCATCGGTGAACATCTTCATGTTGATCGTATCCACTATACGACTCATGTTCGACCTTTCGGTCTTCCGCGTTTTGAGGCCATGTCTGTACATGCTAGGCTCGTCAAGTTAACCTAAGTGTATTGCGTGTGTAAATCTAGCTTACACCCGTTGTATGCGAACGTTAGAACCTATCACACCCGATCATCATGTGGTGCTTCGGAACAACGGACCTTAGCAACGGTGCACAGTTAGGGGGAACACTTTCTTGAAATTATTGCAAGGGATCATCTTATTTATGCTACCGTCGTTTTAAGCAAATAAGATGTAAACATGACAAACATCACATGCAAATTATAAAGTGACATGATATGGCCAATATCATCTTGCGCCTTTGATCTCCATCTTCGAGGTGCGGCATGAACACCATCTTCACCGGCATGACACCATGATCTCCATCATCATGATCTCCATCATCGTGTCTCCATGAAGTTGCCTCACCAACTATTACTTCTACTACTACGGCTAACGGTTAGCAATAAAGTAAAGTAATTACATGTCGTTTTCATTGACACGCAGGTCATAAATAAATTAAGACAACTCCTATGGCTCCTGCCGGTTGTCATACTCATCGACATGCAAGTCGTGATTCCTATTACAAGAACATGATCAATCTCATACATCACATATATCATTCATCACATCCTTTTGGCCATATCACATCACATAGCATACCCTGCAAAAACAAGTTAGACGTCCTCTAATTGTTGTTGCATGTTTTACGTGGCTGCTATGGGTTTCTAGCAAGAATGTTTCTTACCTACGCAAAATCACAACGATGATATGCCAATTGCTATTTACCCTTCATAAGGACCCTTTTCATCGAATTTGATCTGACTAAAGTGGGAGACACAGACACCCGCCAGCCACCTTATGCATCAAGTGCATGTCAGTCGGTGGAACCTGTCTCACGTAAGTGTACGTGTAAGGTCGGTCCGGGACGCTTCATCCCACGATGCCGCCGAATCAAGATAAGACTAGTAACGGCAAGCAAATTGAATAAATCATCGCCCACAACTACTTTGTGTTCTACTCGTGCATACAATCTACGCATAGACCTAGCTCAGGATGCCACTGTTGGGAAACGTAGCAATAATTCAAAATTTTCCTACGTGTCACCAAGATCAATCTAGGAGATGCTAGCAACGAGAGAGAGGAAGTGCATCTTCATACCCTTGAAGATCGCTAAGCGGAAGCGTTATAAGAACGCGGTTGATGGAGTCGTACTCGCAGCGATTCAAATCGCGGAAGATCTGATCTAGCGCCGAACGGACGGCGCCTCCGCGTTCAACACACGTACAGCCCGGGGACGTCTCCTCCTTCTTGATCCAGCAAGGGAAGAGGAGAAGTTGAGGGAGAACTCCAGCAACACGATGGCATGGTGGCAATGGAGCTCGTGGTTCTCCAGCAGGGCTTCGCCAAGCACTATGGAGGAGGAGGAGGTGTAGGAGGAGGGAGGGTTGCGCCAGGGAAGAGGTTGCGGCTGCCCTCCCACCCCTCCACTATATATAGGGGCAAGGGGAGAGGGGGAGGTGCCCTGGGGTTTCCCCTAGGGGCGGCGGCCACAGATTGGATCTCCCTAGGGAAAATCCTAGGGAGACTTGCCCCCCAAGCCAAGCAGGTGGAGGCTTGCCTCCCAAGCCAGGTGGAGGCGCCCCACCTCCCCATGTAACGTGGGAAAGGGTGCGGGGGCGCACCACCCCTTAGTGGGCTGGTTTGCCCCTTCCCCTTTGGCCCATGAGGCCCTCCAACACTTGTCGGGGCTCCCGAAACACTTTTCGGTCATGCTGGCCATAGTCTGGTACCCCCGGAACACTTCCAGACTCCAATACCCTTCGTACAATATATCGATCTTCACCGCCGGACCATTCCGGAACTCCTCGTGACGTCCGGAATCTCATCCGGGACTCCGAACTACCTTCGGTAGCCACATACTATTTCCCATAACAACTCTAGCGTCACCGAACCTTAAGTGTGTAGACCCTACGGGTTCGGGGACCATGCAGACATGACCGAGACACCTCTCCGGCCAATAACCAATAGCGGGATCTGGATACCCATATTGGCTCCCACATGTTCCACGATGATCTCATCGGATGAACCACAATGTCGGGGATTCGATCAATCCTGTATTCAATTCCCTTTGTCAATCGGTATGTTACTTGCCCGAGATTCGATCGTCGGTATCACAATACCTCGTTCAATCTCGTTACCGGCAAGTCACTTTACTCGTTCTATAACGCATGATCTCGTGACTAACTCCTCAGTCACATTGAGCTCATTATGATGATGCATTACCGAGTGGGCCCAGAGATACCTCTCCGTCATACGGAGTGACAAATCCCAGTCTCGATTTGTGCCAACCCAACATACACTTTCGGAGATACCTGTAGTGCACCTTTATAGCCACCCAGTTACGTTGTGGCGTTTGGTACACCCAAAGCATTCCTACGGTATCCGGGAGTTGCACAATCTCATGGTCTAAGGAAATGATACTTGACATTAGAAAAGCTCTAGCAAACGAACTACACGATCTTGTGCTATGCTTAGGATTGGGTCTTGTCCATCACACCATTCTCCTAATGATGTGATCCCGTTATCAATGACATCCAATGTCCATGGTCAGGAAACCATGACCATCTATTGATCAACGAGCTAGTCAACTAGAGGCTTACTAGGGACATGTTGTGATCTATGTATTCACACATGTATTATGGTTTACGGATAATACAATTATAGCATGAACAATAGACAATTATCATGAACAAGGAAATACAATAATAACCATTTTATTATTGCCTCTAGGGCATATTTCCAACAGCTCCTCCTACGCATGTCAGAACAGTGATATAAACGCGGACGCCCGCTGCTGCTTCGCCATGGCGGTGTTGAAGTGTGTGTGTGCCTGCTCCATCGTCAAGTCGGCATGCACTGGCACGAGCTATGGTGTCGAGTCATCGTCGGAGCCAGTCTCCATCATGGGGTCGTCGTCGGAGACCTCTGGAGAGCTGGCCGACATGTCAACCTATATCCGCCTGGCACTGCAGCTCTGCTAGGCGGGCCATAAGGGCGGCCACCTCGTGCTTCTGCTTCGTCAAGAGGCTCTCCCACAAAGCGTTTCCGCTCACAAGTAATGGCAGATATGGTACACGGGAGGGAGATGTGGAGTGGATGAGTTGTGGTGTGGTGTGAGTCAGGTGTGGCAGCTTTTTAAATAGTGGATGCCGGTAAGGCCAAGCATCCGAGTGCCTCAATGCGCGGGTGCCGGAGTTGGTTTCTCGACCGACGAGCCTATTTAAGGGCGGAAGACGAAGGAACGACATCGAACTAGTGTGATAGATATCCTTCTCGTCTCGTCCAGTAAACGTCTCTCGGTCATTGAACAGGTGCGGACACTGGAGACACGGATCAGGCGCCGCCCTTGGCCGGCGAGCCGCTTCAAGAGGTCTCGTATGCTCTGGGCCGACATCAATGCGGAGCGCCCACTCAACAGCGGCATGAATGCGGGCAGCTGGTTTCGGATGGGAAATGGCGTGACCGAGGTGGGGAGGGGGTTGGGTGCGATAGGGTTGTCGGACGCCGGCAAAGGCCCCCACCTCCCGGTTTGCTTTCGGTTTACGGAAAAAATGATATTGAAACCATTGAGCACCGATACAGAACCGCATTGGATGATACACGGTTTGGAATGTTGTGGACAGTTCAAGGGTCGACGTTGGAGATGCCCTGATCTTTAGAGTGCTACAGAGTTTTTGTTCAGGCAAATTTCGCTATTTTTTTATTGAAAAAAGCCTGGGTGGTACTCCCTCCATTCTAAAATATAATGTACCCATGCTTTTCGAGGTTTAATTTTAACCATAAATCTATCCAAGACCGACTGCGGCGGAAGCGAAAATTATACCAGTGAATTTGTATTCAAAAGAAGTTGTTAGTTATATAATTTTTACTCCCGCCACAGTCGGTCTCGTTAGTTAAATTTATAGCAAAGTTGAAACATGAAAACCAAAGACGCACTATATTTTGAAACGGAGGGAGTAGTACGGGATCCGGTTCATGACAAAGTGACAGCCGAAGGACATGTGACGAAAATTGATAAGATTCCCCTGTGGATATTCCGTGGATGCGGAGAATCTCCCGTGGATCCATGAAGGTAGGGGTGGGCAGAGGGTCCACCCGTCTGCACCACATATGGTCAGCACGCTTATCTCTCACTTTGTCATTCCATGAAACAGTTCGGGTGCATGGACAAAGTTGTGGTGCTGGTCGTGTCATCCTCGAGGACAGCATTGCAGAAAGGACGGCGAAAATCAATTTATGAGTACATCAGTTGCCGCCTCTTGCTTCTCTGCCTCCCGCGGGCACAGCCGCCGGTCCGCCTCGACTCTATTTTTAGATTTTTTTTTAAGTTTTGTTAAGATTTATGTTCTGTTTATAAAGGTGAAACGGTGACGGCTTTTTGAAGATGGAATAAAGTTCTCCTCACCTAGTTCCGTTTTGGTGGTGTTTCTAGCATCGTCGGTAAACGTGTGGATGTATGTCTTCGATTGATCTATCTTTGGTGGATCTGCTCGAATCTGGTCATTGTTCGTCTTCTTTCGTGTGTTTTCAGATTGAATCCTTTCAATCTACGCTAATCTTCATCGACGATGGTTGATGTTCTGGTGCGCTGTCCTACAGGGCCTTAGGACGACGACTTCCTGACTATCTACTACAACAAGTTTTGCCTGGCTCCGACAAGAAAGAGGCGATGTCGGCGGCGCGCCTTCGGCTCACTTTAGTGCTTGTAGTCGTCACTAGATGGTCTACGGATCTAAATGTAATTTTATTTTTTAATGTTTGTTGTACATTTGTACTTTCATGATTGGAGATATATTTGTTAGAGTATACGAGTAGGACTCGTATTAGACTTGTACTCCAAGTTAGTTTAGCCTAGGTCGGTTATCCTATGCACTATATAAACATTGTAATCTGGCTGTATCCAATCAAGCAATATACGAGTTTACACAACATTACATGGTATCAGCTATTCGGTTCTAGGGCATGGCCGTCCCACCTCGGCCGCCGCCGCGCGGCTACTTCGAGTGGCGCGCCGCCATGGCCGCTGCTCCACCCCCCACCCAAACAGCTTCCTCTACCTCTCTAACCCTAGCCCCTACAATCCCCACTACAATTTCTTTAGCCGATACAATCTCAGATGTTACCTCTCTTATCCCAATTACCCTAGACCTTGCAGCCCACAATTACTATCGTTGGTGCCACCTTTTCGACATACACCTTGGCCGCTGCAATCTGCGCGCCCACATCGCCGCCGACTCCGTCCCGCGCCTCGATGATCCTCGCTGGGTTAAAGATGACCTCTCCATCATCCAATGGATCTACACGCGCATGTCTACCGAGATCTTCAATCTTGTCTTCCGCGAGGCCTCTACCGCAGCCGCTCTCTGGGCTGCTCTTCGTCGTCTCTTCCAGGACAACGCCGACGCTCGCATCAACACCCTCAACACCGAGATTCGCAACACCGTCCAGGGAGCATCTTCTCTCAGCAACTACTGTCAGCGCCTCCAGACGATGGCCGATGAGCTTCGCGAGTTGGGTGATCCCGTGGGTGATCGTCGGCTCGTCAACATCTTACTCCAAGGGCTCGGTGATGAGTTCAGGACGCAAGCTGCCTTCATACCTCTCATACGGCCTTATCCCTCCTTTGCCGAGGTGCGCTCCCTACTTCAGTCCGCCGCCGACGCGATTGCGCGCAAGGAATCTCGGCCCCAGGTCTTCGCTGCCTCGCCACGGCCTCTTCACCCTCCTGTCGCGGCAGCGCAAACTGGCCAAAACTCTGCCGCGGAAGCCCCGGCGGCACCACCACCTCCCGTGCACCCACCCCCTGGATGGCGCCCGAGTCCGAACTACCGCGGGAAGAACCCCATGTACTTCCCCCCGCGGCCTACCCCGACGCCTCGACCTGCAGCACCGCCTCCAGCTCCTCCCACTGGTGCCTCGACATCAACATCGGCCTCTCCAGCATAGCGTCCTCCTCATGATCCATGGACAGGTCTGGTCCAGGCATGGTCCATGCCGTGGTCTGCACCCTCTCCCGTCGGCGCTCCTCCCGCATATTCAGGTGCATGGCAGCCGGGGATGCGCCCACACACTGGCACTCCTGGTTTTCTCGGCGTTCGTCCACCTGCTCAGGCCTATTATGCTGCCCCCACTATGGCTCCTTTTGCTGCTGCCCCACCTATACAGTACGGTGCTCCCATGTCAACTCCAGTCTACCATACCGATCATTCAGGAGTCTACTACCAGTCGATGCAGCTCCCCACGTATGCGGCAACACCACCTGCGCCCACACCTGCACCACCACCAGCGCCACCCCTCTACCAACATCACGAGCTGGGATCAAGCTGCGTTTCTCCAGGCCATGAACAATTTTGCTGCACAACGTAACACAGGTACTGCTTGGATCTTTGATTCTGGTGCATCTAGTCATATGTCTTCATCCAATAATATGCTGTCAAATTGCACTCCATCCTATTTTTCTTCTATAACGCTTGGTGATGGTTCCTCCACTCCTATTTCATGTGTTGGTCACACTCAACTCCCATCTACCACCAAGCCACTTCTTCTTAGTGATGTCTTAGTTGCACCAGCACTTATCAAAAATTTAATTTCTGTTCGTCGCTTCACCACTGATAATCATGTCTCTGTCGAGTTTGATCCCTTTGGTCTCTTTGTGAAGGATTTCAACACCAAGACGGAGATCACACGTTTCGATAGCTCCGGCGACCTCTACTCCATCCACGGTGCTCCCACTCCTTCTACCATGCTTGCTACGGTGGATCTTTGGCATCAGCGTTTAGGTCATCCCAATAGTGCCACACTGTCGTCCATACTTAGTGATTTTTCTATTCCATGTAATAAAGAACCTCATAATTCCTCTCTATGCATTTCATGTCAACAAGGAAAACATGTTAGGTTACCTTTTAGTTCTTCTAGCTCTTCTAGTACGTTTCCCTTTGAGCTTCTTCATTGTGATCTGTGGACCTCTCCAATTTTAAGCATTTCTGGTTTTAAATATTATCTTGTTATTCTAGATGATTACACACATTTTATATGGACTTTTCCTCTAAGAAGTAAATCTGACGCACATACTGTTTTTACTAACTTTCAACGTTATGTAGCTACTCATTTCCTTCTTCCTATTCGTTTTATACAATGTGATAATGGTAAAGAATTTAATAATATTGCAAATCGAAACCTTTTCCTCAAACACGGCATTCTCCTTCGGTTCTCATGTCCATACACCTCACCACAAAATGGCAAAGTTGAACGCTCTCTTCGCATAATCAATGATATTATTAGAACACTTCTTATCCAGGCATCCATGCCACCCAATTTCTAGGCTGAAGCACTGCGTACTGCCACTTATCTTTTGAATATTCGCCCATCTAGTGTAAATCCTAAAACAACTCCCTTTTACTCTCATTTCTTTCTCACCCTAACTATAATGAGCTACGAGTCTTCGGTTGTCTTTGCTTTCCCAACATGTACGCCACAACAACTAATAAGCTGTCCCCACGTTCTCTTCCGTGTGTTTTCTTAGGATACTCTGATGAACACAAAGGCTATAGGTGTATTGATCTTGTTTCTGGTCGCGTACATATATCTCGTCATGTAACTTTTGATGAAACGGTTTTCCTTTCTCTACTACCTCAATAGACAACAAACCTAAATCTGCATCCAAACCATCTAATTCTCCCTCTAAATCCCCTATTTTTACTCATCTCATACCTGATAATCCTGCCGCGGCAGCCAATCTGCCTCTTTCCTCTGCCACGGCAGCGCCTCCACCTTCTCATGTCGCCACGCCGACCTCTACCACGACAGCGGATTTGCAGTTTTTCTCTGTCGTGGCAGCGCCCCCATCACCCCCATCTCCCGCCGTCGCCACGCCACTCTCTGCCGCGGCAGACTCGCCCATGTCCGCACCCTCCGCTGCGCCGGACAACTCTCCCTCTCCGTCACCACTAATTCTACCACCCAATGCCATCCCTGTTCCTGCTCCTATCAATGACCACACTATGCGCACCTGTGCCAAATCAGGTTTTTCTCAACCAATTAAGAAGCTTAATTTGCATGTAACCACTAATCTCTCTCCTATTCCTAAAACTTACAAATCTGCTCTTCTCGATCCTAACTGGGCCGCTGCCATGCGTGATGAATACAATGCTCTTCTCTCCAACAACACCTGGCATCTGGTTCCCCGTCCTCCTAATGCAAATATTGTCTCTGGTAAATGGGTCTTTCGTCAAAAATTTAACTCTGACGGTAGTCTTTCTGGGTATAAAGCTCGTTGGGTTTGTTGTGGCTTCTCTCAACAACACGGTATAGATTATGATGAGACGTTTTCTCCTGTCGTAAAACCTAGCACTATTCGAACTATTCTTAGCATAGCGGTCTCATCAACATGGCCAATCCATCAATTAGACGTTAAAAATTCTTTTCTTCACGGCTCTCTTCATGAAACTGTATATTGTCAATAACCCTTAGGTTTCGAGGATTCTACATCTCCCAATCATGTTTGTCTTCTTCAAAAATCTCTCTATGGCCTTAAACAAGCTCCCCGTGCATGGTTTCAACGCTTCTCTACCTTCCTTCAAACTATAGGTTTTTCTCCTTCTCGTTCAGACTATTCTCTTTTTGTTTATCACTCTAACAGCCACGTTGCCTATCTTCTTCTTTATGTAGATGATATTGTTCTTACAGACTCTTCTACTGACTTTCTTCAACACATTATCTTGTTGGGGAACGTAGTAATTTCAAAAAAATTCCTACGCACACGCAAGATCATGGTGATGCATAGCAACGAGAGGGGAGAGTGTGATCTACGTACCCTTGTAGACCGACAGCGGAAGCGTTAGCACAACGCGGTTGATGTAGTCGTACGTCTTCACGGCCCGACCGATCAAGCACCGAAACTACGGCACCTCCGAGTTTTAGCACACGTTCAGCTCGAGACTCCGATCCAGCAAAGTGTCGGGGAAGAGTTCCGTCAGCACGACGGCGTGGTGACGATCTTGATGTACTACCGTCGCAGGGCTTCGCCTAAGCACCGCTACAATATTATCGAGGATTATGGTGGAAGGGGGCACCGCACATGGCTAAGAATATGATCACGTGGATCAACTTGTGTGTCTAGGGGTGCCCCCTGCCCCCGTATATAAAGGATCAAGGGGAGGAGGCCGCCGGCCCCTATGGCGCGCCAAGGAGGAGTCCTCCTCCTAGTAGGAGTAGGACTCCTACTAGGAGGGGGAAAGAAGTGGGGAGGGAGAAGGAAAGGGGGGCGCCGCCCCCCTCTCCTAGTCCAATTCAGACCAGGGGGGAGAAGGCGCGCGGCCCACCTTTGGCTGCCCCTCTCTCTCTCCACTAAGGCCCATATGGCCCATTACTTCTCCCGGGGGGTTCCGGTAACCCTCCGGCTCTCCGGTTTTCTCCGAAATCACCCGGAACACTTCCGGTGTCCGAATATAGCCGTCCAATATATCAATATTTATGTCTCGACCATTTTGAGACTCCTTGTCATGTCCGTGATCACATCCGGGACTCCGAACTAACTTCAGTACATCAAAACTCATAAACTCATAATATAACTGTCATCGAAACCTTAAGCGTGCGGACCCTACGGGTTCGAGAACAATGTAGACATGACCGAGACACGTCTCCGGTCAATAACCAATAGCGGAACCTGGATGCTCATATTGGCTCCTACATATTCTACGAAGATCTTTATCGGTCAGACCGCATAACAACATACGTTGTTCCCTTTGTCATCGGTATGTTACTTGCCCGAGATTCGATCCTCGGTATCTCAATACCTAGTTCAATCTCATTACCGGCAAGTCTCTTTACTCGTTCCGTAATACATCATCTCGCAACTAACTCATTAGTTGCAATGCTTGCAAGGCTTATGTGATGTGCATTACCGAGAGGGCCCGGAGATACCTCTCCGATAATCGGAGTGACAAATCCTAATCTCGAAATACGCCAACCCAACATGTACCTTTGGAGACACCTGTAGAGCACCTTTATAATCACCCATTTACGTTGTGACGTTTGGTAGCACACAAAGTGTTCCTCCGGCAAACGGGAGTTGCATAATCTCATAGTCATAGGAACATGTATAAGTCATGAAGAAAGCAATAGCAACATACTAACGATCGGGTGCTAAGCTAATGGAATGGGTCATGTTAATCAGATCATTCACCTAATGATGTGATCCCATTAATCAAATAACAACTCTTTGTTCATGGTTAGGAAACATAACCATCTTTGATTAACGAGCTAGTCAAGTAGAGGCATACTAGTGACACTCTGTTTGTCTATGTATTCACACATGTATTATGTTTCCGGTTAATACAATTCTAGCATGAATAATAAACATTTATCATGATATAAGGAAATAAATAATAACTTTATTATTGCCTCTAGGGCATATTTCCTTCAGTCTCCCACTTGCACTAGAGTCAATAATCTAGATTACACAGTAATGATTCTAACACCCATGGAGCCTTGGTGCTGATCATGTTTTGCTCGTGGAAGAGGCTTAGTCAACGGGTCTGCAACATTCAGATCCGTATGTATCTTGCAAATCTCTATGTATCCCACCTAGACTAGATCCCGGATGGAATTGAAGCGTCTCTTGATGTGCTTGGTTCTCTTGTGAAATCTGGATTCCTTTGCCAAGGCAATTGCACCAGTATTGTCACAAAAGATTTTCATTGGACCCGATGCACTAGGTATGACACCTAGATCGGATATGAACTCCTTCATCCAGACTCCTTCATTTGCTGCTTCCGAAGCAGCTATGTACTCCGTTCACATGTAGATCCCGCCACAACGCTTTGTTTAGAACTGCACCAACTGACAGCTCCACCGTTTAATGTAAACACGTATCCGGTTTGCGATTTAGAATCGTCCGGATCAGTGTCAAAGCTTGCATCAACGTAACCTTTTATGATGAGCTCTTTGTCACCTCCATATATGAGAAACATATCCTTAGTCCTTTTCAGGTATTTCAGGATGTTCTTGACCGCTGTCCAGTGATCCACTCCTGGATCACTTTGGTACCTCCCTGCTAGACTTATAGCAAGGCACACATCAGGTCTGATACACAGCATTGCATACATGATAGAGCCTATGGCTGAAGCATAGGGAACATCTTTCATTTTCTCTCTATCTTCTGCAGTAGTCGGGCATTGAGTCTTACTCAACTTCACACCTTGTAACACAGGCAAGAACCCTTTCTTTGCTTGATCCATTTTGAACTTCTTAAAAACTTTGTCAAGGTATGTGCTTTATGAAAGTCCAATTAAGCGTCTTGATCTATCTCTATAGATCTTAATGCCTAATATGTAAGCAGCTTCACCGAGGTCTTTCATTGAAAAACTCTTATTCAAGTATCCCTTTATGCTATCCAGATATTCTATATCATTTCCAATTAGTAATATGTCATCCACATATAATATCAGAAATGCTACAGAGCTCCCACTCACTTTCTTGTAAATACAGGCTTCTCCAAAAGTCTGTATAAAACCAAATGCTTTGATCACACTATCAAAGCGTTTATTCCAACTCCGAGAGGCTTGCACCAGTCCATAAATGGATCGCTGGAACTTGCACACTTTGTTAGCTCCCTTTGGATCGACAAAACCTTCTGGTTGCATCATATATAACTCTTCTTCCAGAAATCCATTCAGGAATGCAGTTTTGACATCCATCTGCCAAATTTCATAATCATAAAATGCGGCAATTGCTAACATGATTCGGACAGACTTAAGCATTGCTACGGGTGAGAAGGTCTCATCGTAGTCAATCCCAACTTGCCGAAAACCTTTTGCGACAAGTCGAGTTTTGTAGACAGTAATATTACCGTCGGCGTCAGTCTTCTTCTTGAAGATCCATTTATTCTCAATTGCTTGCCGATCATCGGGCAAGTCAACCAAAGTCCATACTTTGTTCTCATACATGGATCCCATCTCAGATTTCATGGCTTCAAGCCATTTTGCGGAATCTGGGCTCACCATCGCTTCTTCATAGTTCGTAGGTTCATCATGATCTAGTAGCATGACTTCCAGAACAGAATTACCGTACCACTCTGGCGCGGATCTCACTCTGGTTAATCTACGAGGTTCAGTAGTATCTTGTTCTGAAGTTTCATGATCATCATCATTAGCTTCCTCACTAACTGGTGTAGGTGTCACAGAAACAGGTTTTTGTGATGTACTACTTTCCAGTAAGGGAGTAGGTACAGTTACCTCGTCAAGTTCTACTTTCCTCCCACTCACTTCTTTCGAGAGAAACTCCTTCTCCAGAAAGTTTCCGAATTTAGCAACAAAAGTATTGCCTTCGGATCTGTGATAGAAGGTGTATCCAATAGTTTCCTTTGGATATCCTATGAAGACACATTTCTCCGATTTGGGTTCGAGCTTATCAGGTTGAAGCTTTTTCACATAAGCATCGCAGCCCCAAACTTTCAGAAACGACAACTTGGGTTTCTTGCCAAACCACAGTTCATAAGGCGTCATCTCAACGGATTTTGATGGTGCCCTATTTAACGTGAATGCAGCCGTCTCTAGAGCGTATCCCCAAAACGATAGCGGTAAATCAGTAAGAGACATCATAGATCGCACCATATCTAGTAAAGTACGATTACGACGTTCGGACACACCATTACGCTGTGGTGTTCCGGGTGGCATGAGTTGCGAAACTATTCCACAATTTTTCAAATGTACACCAAACTCGTAACTCAAATATTCTCCTCCACGATCAGATCATAGGAATTTTATTTTCTTATTACGATGATTTTCAACTTCACTCCGAAATTCTTTGAACTTCTCAAATGTTTCAGACTTGTGTTTCATTAAGTAGATATACCCATATCTGCTTAAGTCATCTGTGAAGGTGAGAAAATAACGATATCCGCCACGAGCCTCAACGTTCATCAGACCACATACATCTGTATGTATGATTTCCAACAAATCTATTGCTCTCTCCATAGTACCGGAGAACGGTGTTTTTGTCATCTTACCCATAAAGCACGTTCGCAAGTACCAAGTGATTCATAATCAAGTGGTTCCAAAAGCCCATCAGTATGGAGTTTCTTCATGCGCTTTATACCGATATGACCCAAACGGCAGTGCCACAAATAAGTTGCACTATCATTATCAACTCTACATCTTTTGACTTCAACGCTATGAATATGTGTGTCACTACTATCGAGATTCAATAAAAATAGACCACTCTTTAAGGGTGCATGACCATAAAAGATATTACTCATATAAATAGAACAACCATTATTCTCAGATTTAAATGAATAACCGTCTCGCATCAAACAAGATCTAGATATAATGTTCATGCTTAATGCTGACACCAAATAACAATTATTTAGGTCTAATATTAATCCCGAAGGTAGATGTAGAGGTAGCGTGCCGACTGCGATCACATCGACTTTGGAACCGTTTCCCACGCGCATCGTCACCTCGTCCTTAGCCAATCTTCGCTTAATCCGTAGTCCCTGTTTCGAGTTGCAAATATTAGCAACAGAACCAGTATCAAATACCCAGGTGCTACTGCGAGCATTAGTAAGGTACACATCAATAACATGCATATCACATATACCTTTGTTCACCTTGCCATCCTTCTTATCCGCCAAATACTTGGGGCAGTTCCGCTTCCAGTGACCAGTCTGCTTGCAGTAGAAGCACTCGGTTTCAGGCTTAGGTCCAGGTTTGGGTTTCTTCTCTTGAGTAGCAACTTGCTTGCTGTTCTTTTTGAAGTTCCCCTTCTTCTTCTCTTTGCCCTTTTTCTTGAAACTAGTGGTCTTGTTGACCATCAACACTTGATGCTCCTTCTTGATTTCTACCTCCGCAGCTTTCAGCATTGCGAAGAGCTCGGGAATAGTCTTATTCATCCCTTGCATATTATAGTTCATCACGAAGCTCTTGTAGCTTGGTGGCAGTGATTGGAGAATTCTGTCAATGACGCAATCATCTGGAAGATTAACTCCCAATTGAATCAAGTGATTATTATACCCAGACATTTTGAGTATATGCTCACTGACAGAACTGTTCTCCTCCATCTTGCAGCTATAGAACTTATTGGAGACTTCATATCCTCAATCCGGGCATTTGCTTGAAATATTAACTTCAACTCCTGAAACATCTCATATGCTCCATGACGTTCAAAACGTCGTTGAAGTCCCGATTCTAAGCCGTAAAGCATGGCACACTGAACTATCGAGTAGTCATCAGCTTTGCTCTGCCAGACGTTCATAACATCTGGTGTTGCTCCAGCAGCAGGCCTGGCACCCAGCGGTGCTTCCAGGACGTAATTCTTCTGTGCAGCAATGAGGATAATCCTCAAGTTATGGACCCAGTCCGTGTAATTGCTACCATCATCTTTCAACTTTGCTTTCTCAAGGAACGCATTAAAATTCAACGGAACAATAGCACGAGCCATCTATCTACAATCAAGCATAAACAAGCAAGATACTATCAGGTACTAAGTTTCATGATAAATTTAGGTTCAATTAATTTACTTAAAGAACTCCCACTTAGACAGACATCCCTCTAATCCTCTAAGTGATTACGTGATCCAAATCAACTAAACCATGTCCGATCATCACGTGAGATGGAGTAGTTTCATTGGTGAACATCACTATGTTGATCATATCTACTATATGATTCACGCTCGACCTTTCGGTCTCCGTGTTCCAAGGCCATATCTGTATATGCTTGGCTCGTCAAGTATAACCTGAGTATTCCGCGTGTGCAACTGTTTTGCACCCATTGTATTTGAACGTAGAGCCTATCACACCCGATCATCACGTGGTGTCTCAGCACGAAGAACTTTCGCAACGGTGCATACTCAGGGAGAACACTTCTTGATAATTAGTGAGAGATCATCTTATAATGCTACTGTCAGTCAAAGCAAGATAAGATGCATAAAAGATAAACATCACATGCAATCAATATAAGTGATATGATATGGCCATCATCATCTTGTGCTTGTGATCTCCATCTTCGAAGCACCGTCATGATCACCATCATCACCGGCGCGACACCTTGATCTCCATCATAGCATCGTTGTCGTCTCGCCAATCTTATGCTTCCACGACTATCGCTATCGCTTAGTGATAAAGTAAAGCATTACAGCGCGATTGCATTGCATACAATAAAGCGACAACCATATGGCTCCTGCCAGTTGCCGATAACTCGGTTACAAAACATGATCATCTCATACAATAAAATTTAGCATTATGTCTTGACCATATCACATCACAACATGCCCTGTAAAAACAAGTTAGACGTCCTCTACTTTGTTGTTGCAAGTTTTACGTGGCTGCTACTGGCTTAAGCAAGAACAAATCTTACCTACGCATCAAAACCACAACAATAGTTTGTCAAATTGGTGCTATTTTAACCTTCGCAAGGACCGGGCGTAGCCACACTCGGTTCAACTAAAGTTGGAGAAACTGTCACCCGCAAGCCACCTATGTGCAAAGCACGTCGGGAGAACCGGTCTCGCGTAAGCGTACGCGTAATGTCGGTCAGGGCTGCTTCGTCCAACAATACCGCCGAACCAAAGTATGACATGCTGGTAAGCAGTATGACTTATATCGCCCACAACTCACTTGTGTTCTACTCGTGCATATAACATCAACATATAAAACCTAGGCTCGGATGCCACTGTTGGGGAACGTAGTAATTTCAAAAAAATTCCTACGCACACGCAAGATCATGGTGATGCATAGCAACGAGAGGGGAGAGTGTGATCTATGTACCCTTGTAGACCGACAGCGGAAGCGTTAGCACAACGCGGTTGATGTAGTCGTACGTCTTCACGGCCCGACCGATCAAGCACCGAAACTACGACACCTCCGAGTTTTAGCACACGTTGAGCTCGATGATGATCCCCGGACTCCGATCCAGCAAAGTGTCGGGGAAGAGTTCCGTCAGCATGACGGCGTGGTGACGATCTTGATGTACTACCGTCGCAGGGCTTCGCCTAAGCACCACTACAATATTATCGAGGATTATGGTGGAAGGGGGCACCGCACACGGCTAAGAATATGATCACGTGGATCAACTTGTGTGTCTAGGGGTGCCCCCTGCCCCCGTATATAAAGGATCAAGGGGAGGAGGCCGGCCGGCCCCTATGGCGCGCCAAGGAGGAGTCCTCCTCCTAGTAGGAGTAGGACTCCTACTAGGAGGGGGAAAGAAGTGGGGAGGGAGAAGGAAAGGAGGGCGCCGCCCCCCTCTCCTAGTCCAATTCGGACCAGGGGGAGGAGGCGTGCGGCCCACCTTTGGCTGCCCCTCTCTCTCTCCACTAAGGCCCATATGGCCCATTACTTCTCTCGGGGGGTTCCGGTAACCCTCCGGCTCTCCTGTTTTCTCCGAAATCACCCGGAACACTTCCGGTGTCCGAATATAGCCGTCCAATATATCAATCTTTATGTCTCGACCATTTCGAGACTCCTCGTCATGTCCGTGATCACATCCGGGACTCTGAACTAACTTCGGTACATCAAAACTCATAAACTCATAATATAACTGTCATCGAAACCTTAAGCGTGCGGACCCTACGGGTTCGAGAACAATGTAGACATGACCGAGACACGTCTCCGGTCAATAACCAATAGCGGAACCTGGATGCTCATATTGGCTCCTACATATTCTACGAAGATCTTTATCGGTCAGACCGCATAACAACATACGTTGTTCCCTTTGTCATCGGTATGTTACTTGCCCAAGATTCGATCGTCGGTATCTCAATACCTAGTTCAATCTCGTTAGCGGCAAGTCTCTTTACTCGTTCCGTAATACATCATCTCGCAACTAACTCATTAGTTGCAATGCTTGCAAGGCTTATGTGATGTGCATTACCGAGAGGGCCCAGAGATACCTCTCCGATAATCGGAGTGACAAATCCTAATCTCGAAATACGCCAACCCAACATGTACCTTTGGAGACACCTGTAGAGCACCTTTATAATCACCCATTTACGTTGTGACATTTGGTAGCACACAAAGTGTTCCTCCGGCAAACGGGAGTTGCATAATCTCATAGTCATAGGAACCTGTATAAGTCATGAAGAAAGCAATAGCAACATACTAAACGATCGGGTGCTAAGCTAATGGAATGGGTCATGTCAATCAGATCATTCACCTAATGATGTGATCCCGTTAATCAAATAACAACTCTTTTTTCATGGTTAGAAAACATAACCATCTTTGATTAACGAGCTAGTCAAGTAGAGGCATATTAGTGACACTCTGTTTGTCTATGTATTCACACATGTATTATGTTTCCGGTTAATACAATTCTAGCATGAATAATAAACATTTATCATGATATAAGGAAATAAATAATAACTTTATTATTACCTCTAGGGCATATTTCCTTCATATCTCACTTCTCCAGCATGAATTTTCCATGACTGATTTAGGTTCTCTCCATCATTTTTTGGGTATTGCTGTCACACGTGATCATAAAGGGTCTTTTTCTTTCTCAACGTCAGTATTCTATTGAACTTTTAAACAAGGCCGGTATGTTAGATTGTCAACCCTCTCGCACACCTGTAGATACCAATTCTAAACTCTCCTCCGATGGTGAAACTTTTTCTGATCCCACACTTTATCGTAGTTTAACTGGTGCTCGTCCTGAACTATCCTATGCTGTACAACAAGTCTGTCTTTTTATGCATGATCCTCGTGTCCCACATTATAATCATGTCAAACGAATCCTTCGGTATGTCAAAGGAACTCTCGATCACGGTCTCCACATAAATTCATCTTCACCTGCATCATTGACAGCTTATTCGGATGCTGACTGGGCTGGTTGTCCAGACACTCGTCGATCCACTTCAGGATACTGTGTTTATCTTGGTAACAATCTTGTTTCTTGGTCCTCGAAGCGCCAGCTTACGGTCTCTCGTTCGTCGGCTGAGGCAGAGTACAGGGCTGTTGCACATGCAGTTGCGGAGACAGTTTGGTTGCGCCAATTACTTGAGGAACTTCATCAACCTCTTCATCATGCCACGGTGGTTTACTGTGATAATATTTCTGCAGTCTATATGTTAGGCAATCCAGTGCAGCATCGACGCACCAAGCATATTGAGAACGACATTCACTTTGTTCGTGAGAAAGTTGCTTTGGGACAAGTCCGTGTTCTTCATGTTCCTACCACGACACAGTTCGCTGATATCTTCACCAAGGGGCTTGCAACCACGCGATTTACAGATATTCGATCCAGTCTCAATGTCATCGAGCCTCCCATTGACACTGCGGGGGGATGTTAGAGTATACGAGTAGGACTCGTATTAGACTTGTACTCCAAGTTAGTTTAGCCTAGGTCGGTTATCCTATGCACTATATAAACATTGTAATCCGGCTGTATCCAATCAAGCAATATACAGTTTACACAACATTACAATATTGATCGAATTTTTTTGGGAAAAAAGGACAGCGACTACTATTCAAGGTCAGGGCTTCGTGGCGGACCAGTGGAGAGGTGACAATGGTGGGAGTACATTGCCAAAAACTATCACAATTATGCACAAATGCATAAAAGAACACATCATTTTTCATAACGGTTAGTTGATGTCATTGATTTTCAGTAATCCGTTGCCGTAAGCACTAAACAGCTCGATTGAGCGGCGTTTGATGGAATATGACAGGCGGGCCCTGTTTTCATTGACGTGGCAAGTAAAAAATCACACCGTTTTGGATGAAATGTTAAATTTTACAGAGGGCCCACATGTCTGTATCACTCCTCTCTCTCTCACCATTTATCTCCAATTCTGTCACTGTGTCCACGCATAACAAAGTGCCATCCTCCGCACCGGTGAAGTGGCGCTCCTCGTCCTCGGCTAGGAGGGTCGTGACATGCACACCGCCGGCGGGCGAGCGCAGCCGCATATCCTCCCCAACTCCCTCCACGCTCCTCGGCCAACTCCCATCGCCACACACTGTTCATCGTCGGTCTCGACGGCGTCGGGGCACAGTGGCCATCAGGGCTTGGTACGGGGCGGCGATGCAACGATGACAATTGGCAGAGCGGTGGTCGCGCACGGTTCTGCGACCATGACGGCGAGAGGCGCTGAGGTACGGTGCGTCGGCGGCGCTGGCGGGGAGCGGTATAGGAGCAGCAGGCACTGCGTGAGCATGAGCGGCGGCGGCGATTTTACCAACGAGAATCACAAGTGGAGAACGCTGACAAGACGGTCACGTGAAAATATAGGAGACAATGGAGACCGTCCCTCCCAAGCCAGAATCGAAGTTGCAAGAAATAATTGAGAAGTGCGTGCATCATTTGATGTAGAGGCCAAGGGTATGATCTCTTTCTTCAAAATAATAATGATATAACTAATAATAATGATATAACTAAGGCAAACATGCACGTGCATGTCGATCACTCCTGAGACCAAGACTATAAATTACTACTCCCTCTGTAAACTAATATAAGAGTGTTTAGATTACTACTTTAGTATTCTAAACGCTCTTATATTAGTTTATGGAGGTAGTATCATCCTATATATCAATCAAATAGATGGACATCAGTTGGGAAGGTTCCTCTCCACTAGTGGGAAGATATCAAGATCGGCGTGTAACATCTGACCGGCATCACCGTGACTAGATGCTTTTCATGTTGGTCGCCAGCCAGATCGAGAATCGGTGCCTGCTGTCCAGTGGACATGGCGCACCTGCCGTGGTAAGATAAGATTCGTGCCTTTGTCAGTACGACGCATGTTATTGGTATCGATACCATGTAATGCACGTTATACTGCGACAAAATGACAACCATGGAGATCATCGTGGGGAAGCAAGTCAGATGGTTTTGCCAGATCAGATCAGGGTCGACGTATACGAGCAACGAAGATCTAAGCATCCCACTCTGATCTACGTCAAGTTGACTAGAGAAAGCTCAGAAGCATCCCATAAGAGCCTGAGGTCATCAGCGCTCATGAGTCATGATCGGCAAAGAAATAAAAAGTGAACATGAACTAGCCCGTCAGGAATATAAAATACAACAACATAGTTATAGGTGCATGATAATACACCGTTTATACATCAGAATTACTAAAATTCGCATGCCTAATTTTCAAAGTTTTTGTCATGTTTTTTTTTGTTTGTTTCGTGGTGTTCAATCACTTATTGTTAAATCCCATACTTTTACGAATTTTGACCCACTTCTTTGAAATCACTTATTATTATTATTATTAATTATTTACAGTTGTTTATTTTGTTAGTTTCATGTTTATTGTGACCGGACATTTTTCTGCATTTGCACTTGTTTTTAGTGCAATTGCACTTTGACCTTTTTACTTTTTTTATTGTCTTGATATGTTTCGTGACACCAAACTTTCATTTTGTGCAATTGCAGTTCTTTTCATGCATTTCCATTTTTCTTCATCTTCCTCAATTTTGTTTTTCCATTCGTTTTCTATTTTAGGTAAGTTTTTTAATGATATATGCTGAACATTTCTCCTCTACTGGTCAAAAAATTTATAGATACAATTCAAATACAATATCGTATTATTTATGCGAATAATATTGAATATTTGTCAACTTCACATATATTTTCTTTAATACGGGGGTGTACATTTTCTAAACACACGTTAAACAATTTTCGAAAATGTCATGAACATCTTTTAAGCCGTCCATTTTAAGTGTCGCAAACATTTTTTCGAAGTTATAACAATTTCGAAAAATTCAGTGCATAATTTTTTTACACTTCTTGAACAAATTTTTAAATGTCGTGGACACTTTTTTAATGTCATGATTTTTTTAATGGTGTAATTTTTTTGATATTAATTATAAGAACAAAATTACATTTTCATGAACATTTTAAAAATATCATAAGCATATTCGAAAACGGTGTGAACATTTTTAAAATTTCAATACAGATTTTTAATTGTACCAACATTTTTTTAACCAGGAGAAGAAACTTTTACATTCCAGGAACATTTTGTAGTACGGTGAGTATTTTTACGAAAATTAATATAAAAATGCGAAGACGAAAGTTTAAAGATGGTGCTTGCTTGTCTTTTCTATTTGAAAGCTCGTTGCTCGGTTTGTTGCTGGGCTAATTCCTATTCGGCTTAAAGGGCCGAATAGTGGCGGGAGCTATATTCTCACTTACAGCAAGAGGGTTGCTCCCCTCGCCTGCACTGTCCACGCAAATGGGCTGGCCCATTAATGCTAGTTCCTTTATTGTTGTGTTTGTTAAGTAGCTGTTTGAAATCATTAATAAAGGAGTACTCACACCTTTTTAGATTGCAACAAATGAGGCACTACATGTGCGTCACTTGGCTAACCTGGAGTTTTTTTCGTACATCCATTTATTCAAATGTTTTATCTTTCAAACCGTGCGTCTAAATTCTGAACCATTTTCATTGTTGGATTTCTTGAGATTTTCGAAACTAGATCCCATGTTGATAGGTTTTGACGAACTTTTTCAAAAAATAAATAAATCAGAAGCACGACTTTTTACAATTTCTTTTTCCTTTTTGAAAGAGGCACAATTGTGGCTCTCGCGAAATCAAATATGTGTCTCCACAAGAAGCAAAACTGTTCCTCTCGCGAAAGAATCACAATTGTGTCTTCCGTAGAAAAACAATCTGTGCCTCCACAAGAAATAAAAATTGTGCCTCCATAGAAGAAAAAAATTTATTTTTTTCTTTTTTCCCTCGAGGCACAACTGTGCCTCTTGCGAAAACAAATATGTGCCTCCATGTGAAGTAGAATTGCACCTCTCGCAGAAGCAAAACAGAAAAATAAAACATATTTTTACTTGTTTGAGAGGCACAATTGTGCCTCCCACGGAAGCTAATTTGTGCCTCCACGAGAAGTAAATGTGTACCTCTCGCCAAAGCAAAAAACACACACTTCTTTTTCGTTTCCGAGAGGCACACTCTCGCGGGCCCAAATTTATGCCTCTACGAAAACTAAATCCGTGCCTCTTGTGAAAAATACACGTTTTTCACGTAATTTTTCTTTTTTCATAATCCTAGGGGAAAACCGGGCAAAAAACGTAAAGCCAAAAAAACAAAAAAAAACATCTATAACTCAAAAACACGTATGGAAAATAAAAATAAAAATAAATACTAAGAAAGTGTCCAGAACGCAACACGTGGCGACGGTTGAGAGCGTGCCAAGTGACGGGCTCTTAATCCACCAAAAGTGACCCTTGCGGGAGCCCGCAACGAGCACTCCTCAGCTAGTTTTTCTCGTGGTTGTCACTTCGTTCAGGCACTGTACGTTCTGCTTTTGGGCTTTTTTCTATTTCATTATCTTTTGTTTTTTCTATTTGTTATATTTGTTTCTTTATGATTTTATTCGGGTTTCTACTTTTCTTTGCTTTTTCATTGGTTTTCTTTGTTTATTTTTCTCGGTTTTCACTGGGTATTTTTTTACAATTTCTTCTGGTTCCTTTGTTTCTTGTTTTGATGTTAATTTTTTTTATCATTTTATTCGAATTTTTATTGGTTCTATTTGTTTTACTTTTTTATTTTTTTCTGTGTCATTTTTGTTTTTTTGTTTTCTTTGTTTTTTGTGGTGCATTTTTCATATGCATCAGGAACCCTTTTTGATATCTACTTTTATTCATACACATTATATATTTTTTGTATGCATCACAAACATTTTTTATATCATCTTTAACCTTTATAAAATAAGTAATGAACAGTTTTAAACATACTTTTTATGTGCTACTTTTCCATAAACATTTTACACATTTCTTTGTATATCAGGAACATTTTTTATACACATGTTAAACATTTTGGAAATATATGATTAACATTTTTCAAAACATATATTCTTTGATGTCTAGTTTTTCCGAACACGTTGTACATTATTTTTTGTATATGAAAGAAACATTATTTGTATATATGTCCAAAGTTTTGGAAATACATGATTACATTTTTATACATATTTATTTTATGTCTACTCTTTTCCTTACGCAATTGACATTTTTTGTATATATCAGAAATAATTCTTATATACATGATTAACATTTTTGAAAACTTATATTTTCTATGATTTCTTTTTTACATACACATTGAACGTTTTTTGTGTAAATCAAAACTAATTCTTCCACACAGATTTAACATTTTTAAGTGCACAATTAACATTTTCTAAATAATTTATATAAAGTGATTTTATAATATATATATATATATGTATTTAGAATATTTTAATTTATAGAAAGTAGAAAAAATGAAAACAAAAAATATGAAAAGAAAAGCAGTGAAAAACAGAAGCGCTTTTGAGGCAAGTTGCCGCACGCTTGGCCGGCCAATCTTGCTGTCTTCAGGTGAGGTTACCCTACGTCTCTGTTCAAGCGAGACATAGGTGGCCCCAAAATAGTGGCTATTTAGTACGGGCACACAAGACACAACCCCTCTCTTTAGGCCGGTTTTCTGATCTACGTTTTTTTCTCTGTTTTTCATTTTTTTCCTTTTATTTTTGCGTTTTCGTTTTAAATTTCATGAAGTTTTTTCCCAAATCTATTATGTTTTAAAATTATTTTTCCCAAATCATGAACTTTTAAAATTTTGTGATTTTAGTAAAACTCTAATATTTTTCAAATCCAAAATAAAAACAAATACCTAAAAAATTTAGAATTAGTAAAAAAAAAATCAAATTCCTGATTTTTTTCAAAACACATGAACTTTGTTTCAATTCTTGAATGTTTTTCAAATGTGCATTTTTTAAATCTGCGAACAATTTATCAAAATCCACTAACTTTTCTCAAATTCATGGATTTTTTTCTCAAAATTTACGATTCTTTTTTAAATACGTTTTTTATAGAAAATTCAACGGCCAATGGCTTAATTGTCATCTAGTCAATGCTCAAGGGGCCAATAGGTCAATAGTTTTTTGTTTTTAGGAAGAACAGACAGAGCTACTGGTATGACCCCGACCGCGCTCTGTGCCTCGGCATGCTATCCCAGAAGCCACCATCTTAGAGCATCTATAATCAGAAATAATGTATTAATAACCTATGCCCCTATATATCCACAGACGCACGGTTGCGTGTGCGGATAACGCCCAGTCACCCACAAATGTCCACGTCCACAGCCTTACCATCATATGCAAATCCTTAAATTCGTGCAATCTACGACTGTGAAAATAACACAACATAGGTCGTCACCCCTCTTTATTTTAGGGATTTTTGTATTCGTGCCCCTAGTTGGGTCACGCTCGACTGATTTGCCCCTATTTTTTCAACAATTGCGATTTTGCCCAGCTCACTTCACTCGCCTTGTGTTTTTGCCCTTTCCGGGCGGTCCCGACCAGTGAGCAGTCGCCACGTGGCGAACCGTGATTGGTCGGAACCGCCCCGGAAGGGCAAAAACACAAGGCGAGTGAAGTGGGCTGGGCAAAACCGCAATTGTTGAAAAAATAGGGGCAAATCAGTCGAGCGTGACCCAACTAGGGGCATGAATACAATTGTTCCTTTATTTTACCATATATAGAGTCGCGCTATTCGTCATCTTGGGTGAGGAATAGTTATCCGTCACCCCCTTTATTTTACCATCAATGCACCATAGTTTTACGTTCCGTAACTTTTGTCTTATTTCCGACGCAAAAAGGGACCGTAAGAAAATATATAATCGCCGTAAAAAATATTTTATGTTATGTAAAATTACAAACGTAAAAATATAGTCTAAAATACACATAAACTATAAATTTTCTTGTCTTATGATCTATATTTTTATTTTCTTATGTCAAATTTTACGTAGTTAATCAATAGAAATGTAACTATTTGAATTCGAAACGTAATTTAATTATGAAATGATCGTAAGATTACCTTGGGTGAAGAATAACTTATTCTGCATGATGAATACTATATATATATATATATATATATATATATATATATATATAGGATGGGTCTATTATGATAACACCCTTAAGAGTTTTATTCTGCACACCGAATCGCTTATTCTGCTAACACCTCTCTCCGTACAGCACCGCGAAACGAACCACCCCACTGCCACTAACAAAGCCCACCCCCAGCTCCTGCACGACACCCACCTCCCTCTTCGCCCGATCCAAACCCCCACCTCCCTCCACCTTCTACCGGCGCCGCCGCCGCCAGAGCACCACCTCACCTTCTCCCACCTTTCCCCCGCCTCGCCCCCACCTTCCTCTATCGCGCCCACCCCGGCGAGCCCCGCCGCGCCACGGCTCCACCACCCCGACCTTCTCCCCTTCCAACCCCGCGTCGTCGGATCCCCGCCCCACCACCCCGCCGCGCCGGATCCATGCCCCGCCGGACACCCGCGACGCCCCGCCGCCGGATCCAGCCCCTCCGGTCCGCCCCCTCCGGCCAGCACCACTGCCTCCTCCCCATCCATGGCGATCGCCCCGCCACAACAACCTCTCCCTGTGCTGGATCCGGCGGGATCCGCCTCCATCGCGTCCCGTCTGGACCCCCGCAGCTGCAGCCGGGGCAGCTCCCCCGTCCGGCCTCCTCCCCATCCTGGACTTGGCGGCTGATGGGTCCAGGTCGCTCATGCCTCCGGTGGCTCCTGGGCGAGAGGACTCTCTGCAGTTCGGTGGCGCTCGTGGTGCAGCTCGGTGGCAGTGCAGCTCGGTGGCGCTCGTGCGTGCAGTGCATTCAGTGAGTGCATGCGTTTCAGTGCATCTCGTGTTGACCCCGACCACCATCCTCCATCGCCGTCCGTCTCATGCTGCCCCTCCTGACCACGCGCCCCTGGATCCGGGCAACCAGGCCTGCGCACCATGCCACGCGCGGCCCGCTGGACTTCGACCGCTGGGGGTGTGGTGGTGGTGGGCTGCAACTTCATCTCCCTTATGCCCGCAGGTGCCGCCATGGGCATCTCAATCTTGTCTCCCATCACCGGCATTCAGTTGAGGATAGGGCGCCGCCGGCTTGCAGTTCGCTTGGTTCCCCACGCTATGGTGCGGTGCGTCACTGTCGTTCTATTGCACTTTGGGACCTTCTTTTTCTTCAGATTTTGCTTGTCTGCAGTTCGCCTATGATCTTGGTGCGGTGCCGTGGATGTGCCAGCGGCCGCTCTCTGTGTGGTTGGCCATGCTGTCCTTTGCAGATCGCTGGAGTGAGAGAGGAGGTGCTCTACATGGCGTGTTGCAGTTCCTGGTGCCACTCCAGTGCAGCTCGGTTTGTGCAAAAAAGTGGAGTTCTTTTTTTGTTGTTGTAGTAGTTCCTCGTCATTGTAATTTGTGTGTGTTTGTACTATGGATTAAAAAGAGGATCACTGTAGTTCGTTCACCCCGGCTCGTAGTCCAGATATGTACAGATCGCAGCTCTCTTGGAAACATTCATTGAAGAAAACAACAAAAAAATTGTTTAGGTGCAGCTCACTTGTTTCATTCCCGCAGTGATCTTCTCTCTCCCAGTGGTTCACTATGTTGCCGAGTGCAAAAACAAATTGAAAAAGTTGATTTTTTTTAATGCAGCTCACTCTGTTGTTGTGTGCAGTAGAAAGAATATTGGAAAAAGAAAAATTGATGCAGTGCACTCACCTCGTCCCTGCAGTACCAACGCTCGACATGAAGTGCACTCCACCACGTTTGGAAAAATTTACGTCCCACAAAAAAAAAACCATGCAGTGCACTTGCGCATCTAATGACGTGCGGTATTCCCTGAAGCAGTGCGTTCTTCTTTCCCCGTCCGAGAAAAAATACGTCTAAACAAAAAGAAACCATGCAGTGTCCTTGACCATCTAATGAAGTGTGGTATTTCGTCTGAAGCAGTGCGTTCTTCTGTCCGATGCAGTAAATATGACGATTTTGGTCTCGCGAAGAACAGAGTGTCCGCTTTTCGGTAAAATCGAAACTGCTCTTAAACCGTAAGGTATTAGAGAGAGTGTTCTACATGAAAAAGTTGCGTCTCGTCGATATCTTTCCAACAGCGTATGATTTGAATTATTCTGACCAGCCGTTCGTAAAAATTTCGCGAAAAAACAGCCGCTGCCTCTCGAAGTCAGCCGCACGATTTTCAAAATTAACTAAAATCCGTAGGGAATCTCAAAACCATTTCAACATATGAAAGTTGCGCCTTGTCCGTAGCTTTCCAACGGCGTATCATATGTCTCGTTTCGACAAACGGTTAGAAAACTGGAGCAAAAACAGTACCGAAAATTTCAAAAAATTTGAAAAACAGAGTTCCGCGATTTAGTAAATTTGAAACTGCTCTTAAACCGTAATGAATTAGAGAAAGATTTATATATGAAAAAGATGCGCCTCGACGATATCTATCCAACGGCGTATCATTTGCTTCATTCCAACAAGCGGTTTAGAAAAAAACATGAAAAAACGCTTGCTGCCACTCGTCATCCGCCGCACTATTTTCAAAACTGCTCTTAAACCGTGTGGAATCTCGAAAAGTGTTCAACATGTCGAAATTGCGCCTAATCCATAGCTTTTCAATGGTATATTACACGCCTCATTCCGATAAACGGTTAAAAAATTAGAGCGAAAACAGTACCGAAAAAATAACGCGTGCAGTTTTTTTCGACGCGAAGTTCACTAGTCTCTATTGCAGTGCTCGTCGTCAAAATGATGCAGTGCGCTTCTGTTGAGCGTGCAGTGCCGAAGTGGTGTGCAGAATAGTTATTCTGCTAATATTAGCAGAATAGACCGTATACACACACACACACACACACATATATATAGCATTAACACAAGACATGCCAAGTTTGAAATATCAATACATAGCAAGTTTGACATAGCAACATAGCAAAATACAATAGCAAACTAGATACTAGTAGAGGGACGCGGCGATTCGGTGCTCAGGCTCATCTGCACCTGATATCCAGGGCAGACGCGTTGGGATTGGGAAAGGAAGGACAGACGCGTCAGAGCTGGTTCCACCGAAAAGTAAAATACAGTCCTTATACGGGCGTGCGCAGTGGTGGGTGTGGGCCTAGTTCGTAGATGGCGTGGGCTGTGTCCGTTACGGCAGTGTGCTGAGCCTAGGAACAGAACGTCGTCTTGAGAGCTGAGCCGTTCGTTCGTTAGTACGGGAAGTGGATGAGAAACCAAGCCGTGTAGTTACTCATATCTCGCCGGGAGTTTGATTTGAAACGGCGCGGCTGATTCTACCGGCGACGAGCCCATGGAGGCCAACGGATTGGAGTTCCTGCTAGATTTGATCAACTTGTGCGGTACAGGCTCTTCACTGTCGTCGATGCCGTTTTTATTCTAATTTGGATCATAGTTTCGTCACGATTTTGACCACGGTGATATACTTTCTGAGTTGCTCCAGTTCCAGGTTCTCCCTTCATGAGGAGTTTACCGATAACCTGGAGCATCCAGATCCGGTGCCCCCTGCTGTGCTGCCGCGATTTCGGAGAGAATCAGGTCGTAGTGGAGGAATGGAACTGTGCGTGAGGCTGCGCCCAAGTGGTCGGCAGCCTAGCCTGCAGAGAAGTGGAACACTTCGCCTGTGCAGTCAGAGCAGTCCCCCGGGAAGGTGAATCCGGCCCGAGCACCAGGATAGAAGAGGTGATGAACTGTTGATAATTTTCACTACTGATTTGCATTAGTAGTTGAGAAAAATTTGCTGGGGCTACGTGCGTATAAATTTAATTGTTTAGATATTTCAATTACAACATCTGTCGCTCATCTATGGTTGTGAAATTTTGCTTTTGGTTTTTCATTCCTTTTTGTGTGGGTGAGTCTCCAGCAATGGATTTTTGGTGTAGTCTTAAGCAAACTGAGTTAGCTGTTCATTCGTTACAGGCTGCAGCTGGGCAGTGCTGATGTAAATGTTAAATCACTTAAGCAAATGTTTACAACTCATTGACGGTTCCTGATTCAGTTAAATTAAATGCTGATGCACATCAATTTATCAGCACAAACATTTTTTGGGGACTGTTTTGTCCAGACATATGGTTCTCATTTCCAATAAAATTTCGCGAAAATTGCATATCTTTCAGTAGGCATAAGAATATTTGTATTTCGGTCAAAATTGCATTGGGGCAAAATATTTAAGTAAACGTGAATTTTAGCAGATTTAAATAGAACACAAATTTCATCCAACTCTGGTTATATTTCAGTCAAAGTCAAGTCAGATTTTTTTTCACTCGGCCAAACTGAACCGAAATGACAATGCGGTTGATTTCAGTGATGGCCCAATTCTGATCGCAATCAAGAAAATGAGCTGTGATAAAACATTCCATAGATCCAAAGTACATTATGGTCAACTGTATTCCCTCGTCACAGAATATCATTAGTGGATTCTTAAGGATTGCGACTTCTTTTAGTTATCTTTATTATTATTCTTTGTTGCGATGGCTGCTACTGTGCATTATACTTTTCTTAAAACACTTGGTTCTTGGGTTGATCCATTAGGATGATGGTGCAGCAGCCATTGTACTTAAGAACTTAAAGGCTGATCTCGGCAAATATGCAACGAGGTAAATCCACATTGTGAACTGATAACCAAACAGTCAGTCTTTTACTTCCAATTCTCTGTTGGCAATCTCACAGATATGAATTATGTCAATTCTCTTAGGTTATCAGAATGATTGCTGATATGTCTGAAGATCAAACATGCATTGCCACCTGGGATGTGCCTGAAACAGTTGAAGGGAAAATGGTCTGTGTCCATTGCATCTCTTGTGCTAAATAGCCTATCCTAGAGTAATTCAGGTTAATATTAGTTTGATGTTGTTCCAAACAGGTTTGCCTATTCCTGTGACAAAATTGATGTGTGCATGGGTCTTGTCCCTTAACAAAATTGATGTGCAAATCCCAGCAGGTTCCAATCAAGTTAACGGCTTTTCTTCTGGTACTTTGATGGCTTGATTAATTAGGAGGATCGATGCCTGAAAACAGGAGTTCATGTAGCAGAACAAAGAAGCAGAGATGAAGAAGTGTCAAGAGAAAGGAACTCACATGAGAAATTCTGAATCTTCAAGGCTCGTTTCATGTATTTCATATTTTGAACTGTTGAAGATGTTATTGTACTTTTTGGCTGTTAATATGTGTTTAGAATAATTATTCACAGTAAATTCTGTGTTTAGAATAACTGTTGAAGATGATACATGGGATTCAGCTTCTATGCCTAGAATAAGTATTCACAGTAAAATCTGGATGTGCATAGCACATAGCAGCTAGTATGCAAAGTTGATCATGGTGCTATTGCAGGGGCTTGCACTGTTTTGTTCTCCGCTGATCATATCAGCTTGTAAAATCTATACAGTATAGTGGCCTTTTCTGACAGGTGTTTAGTTTATAAAAAAGTTGGCCAACAAAATTATTCTGTAGCACGCCTAGGCATCTGTTGCTGGAACTCTTACCAGCTAGAGTGCATAGCAGCGGGCAGCTAGTTGCATAGCAAGAATTATTTTACACAAAGCAGTCCGCATGGCACAGCAGGCAGGCAGATGAACTAGCGGACACGGACGTTGCTAATCCTGCAATTAGCGCTTGCGGATGGTGCGGAAGATGGCGGAGGCGCTGTAGACTTGTCCACTAGCACCCTGAATCGCAAATTTGGAACAGTCAATCAAAAAATTCGCAGACGAGCCAACGAAAAGTGTGATTAAGCTTGAGATAAGAATGAGAGCTTCGATTGGACACTAGGGCGGCAGGGATGACGGGAATGGGGGAGTGGTGTTAGGGGTCCGAGAGGATAAGGACGGCCATGGAGACGACCTCCGTCGAAGCAGCATGGCTCAGGCCGGCACAGAACTAAACCCAGGCCGTGTCCACCGTGACGAGCCGTCTATGCGCTGCCAACGCGGCCTGCTATAAATGAGGCCATGGCCCACCTGAGTTTTTACGTGAATACGCTGTGCATACGGCTAAGAATACAACTTTATGCACAGATCCACATGCTACCGAACGGAAGAGATATCAGGATCAGCTGAGCTCGGGCTCAGTTTCGAATTTTCGCTAGTAGAGCCCTAAAAAAAACTAGATACTAGTAGATATAGAGGGGATGCCGCACTTCACCACCTCCTCGACGGTCGCGTCCCCTTGGAGTCTCTAGAGCGGTGGTTGTAGTACTCAACATAAGCGTCGGAGGCTGGAAGGGGGTCGCGAGTTGTTGTTTGTTGTCGGGCGAAGGAGAAGTGTATCCCAACCAGACCCGATGGCGTAGACCTGCTCCTTTGAGAGGTGACCGGCTTCTGCCGCAGCGGACACCTTTTGCTTGGCGAGTCGCTCAAACTCGTCGACGTCATTTTTGTTGCGGCAGCGACAGGCGTCCATTCCCGCCGAGGCAAGGGAGCAGCAAATGACGTCGAGGTGGAGGTCATCGCTGGAGTCGGCGGGCGGAAGCGGCTCGGGCGTGGATCAGCAGCCGGATCGGCTGGAGTTGAATGCGTCGCCCTATGTGTTACACAACGAGCGGCCAGTGCCCCTGACTTGGGTAGCTATGGCCATGACCGCGTGCTCGGTGGTGCTGGCACGAGCACCCAACGCCACCCGAGAGGAGCAGGGGATGGAGGTGTGGTGTGCAGGCATGAGCTCAGGGGTGTTCCTGCCCCTTCGGGCCAGTAGAGAGGCCGCAGAGCTTGTGCTCCCACCCATGCTCATCCGTGGCCGATGGAGGGCAATGCGAAGGGCGATCTTCTTGTTGTTCGAGGCAGAGGAGTTGGATTCTTCCTTGAGGAGCGTCTTCGAGTTAACGGTGTCAGACTCATTTTCAGATCTGCTGTCGAAGTTGAACATGATGACACTAGGAGGGGAAGGGACAAAGAGGACGAGGAGGTGACGGGAGGAGACGACACTGGAGCGGTGCAATCAAGAATGTGGATTGTGGACTAGGGGTTGGTTCGGAGTGAGATATATGTGGGGTCGAACTGGACCAGCCTAGGCCAGTCCGACGTGGCAATCACATTCAGGCGCCTCCAAAATTGTCGTATATCCACCCCGTTATGTGGATGGGCATGGGGTGCCAATCAACTCGAACATTTAGGCAACATAGAAGGGCGGGTTGACTAGCAAATTTGTTACCGGACAATGACCGAACAGTCCACTCAAACGTTTAGGGGAGTTTGAAGAGCCTGATTGTAAATGCTCTTACCTCGCCGGCTATTTCCCTCTCCGCTTAGGGAAATAAATTGGGACACCTTTATTGAAAAAAAATGGGACACGGCATGGCTCGTGGTCGACCATGAGATGTTCGCATAAAATGTGCATCTCAAGGTCCAATGCTGGTGGGTCATGCTTGGAGCGCTCGTGTAGGGGCGTAGCAACAAAGATTTTACCATGGATGTATATTTTTAACATTGGGACAACAAAAATAATAATGAACATGACCACGAGTCGAAGATGCTTTTGCAATAAGGGGCTGTTGCAATTGCAACTAGATTCTGTTGCAAAAGTGATATTGACGGCCACAAACCAAAGATGCTTCTACAACATGGGTCATTTTAAGATTGCAATAAGGTTCTTGTTGGAGTGAGAAAAACAGAGAATAGAAATGCAGATATAATCGCACAGAGATTAGACAGCCGGATCTCATGACGGGACCGATCTTTTTTTTCAATAGATAAGCCGGCCGACGCGTAACACTCATTTTTTATTTGCGGAGAAGTCAGCGCCACCGTGTGTACGCCAGTCGCCACCCACACCCAGTCGTGTCGCCTTCGCTTGCTCTCGGCAACTCGGGCTCGCGCTCTTCGTGTCGTGTGTACCACCTTAGGTTGGGCCCCGGTCGGAGATAAGTTCCCATTCCATTGGCTGCTGGCTGCCTGGTCCACCACCCTGGACGTGGCTGTGCTCGCCCCGCCCCCGCGCCTATACATCCGTTCCGCCGACGGCACCCAAGACTCACCGCGCCCTCACAAGCCAACGGCCCAGACGCCATCGACGCGACGACGGCGACGACGACGATGACGGCGGGTCAGCCCCTCCGCGCCGACCCCCAGCAGCGCCGCCACAGCCCGCCGGCCCTCCACCCCGCCGTCGTGCCGTCCTACCCGCCCCCGGAGTCCGACAACGACGAGTCCTGGGTCTGGTCCCAGATCAAGGCCGAGGCGCGCCGCGACGCCGACGCCGAGCCGGCGCTCGCCTCCTTCCTCTACGCCACCGTGCTCTCCCACCCGTCCCTCGAGCGCTCCCTCTCCTTCCACCTCGCCAACAAGCTCTGCTCCTCCACCCTCCTCTCCACGCTCCTCTACGACCTCTTCGTCGGCTCCCTCGCCGCGCACCCCACCATCCGCGCCGCCGCCGTCGCCGACCTCCTTGCCGTGCGCTCCCGGGACCCCGCCTGCGCCGGCTTCTCCCACTGCCTCCTCAACTACAAGGGCTTCCTCGCCGTCCAGGCCCACCGCGTCGCGCACGTGCTCTGGGCGCAGAACCGCCGCGCCCTCGCGCTCGCGCTCCAGTCCCGGGTCGCCGAGGTCTTCGCCGTCGACATCCACCCGGCCGCCGCCATCGGCAAGGGCGTCCTCCTGGACCACGCCACCGGCGTCGTCATCGGCGAGACGGCCGTCGTCGGCGACAACGTCTCCATCCTCCACCACGTGACGCTGGGCGGGACCGGCAAGGCGGTGGGCGACCGGCACCCCAAGATCGGGGACGGCGTTCTGATTGGCGCCGGGGCGACGATCCTGGGCAACGTGCTGATTGGCGCCGGGGCCAAGATCGGTGCCGGGTCGGTGGTGCTCATCGATGTGCCGCCGAGGAGCACCGCGGTGGGGAACCCCGCGAGGCTGATCGGCGGGAAGAAGGGGGACGACATGCCTGGGGAGTCCATGGACCATACCTCCTTCATACAGCAGTGGTCAGACTACACCATTTGAGGCATTGAGCAGAGCAAGATACCACTGTCCTCCTCTGTAACCCGCAATACTAATGCCCAGTCACGTCCCTTTCTTTCGAATAGTGAACTGGTGCTAGTCTTTCTTACTGTAAGATCTGTCTCCGATGAGGAGAATGCAGCCCCGGCAAATGTACTGAACTGGAAGTTTACCCTGTAACAGTAATTTAAGAGATGCAATGGTTATTACTCAGGTTGCATCCTCGAGGGCTTTGTAATACTCGCATACATAATTTTGACGACATAGTTGCTGTTGGTACTTGGTACAAATCAAATTGCTCATCTCCATCCTCCACAATGTACTGAAAGTTCTTTCTGCAATTCCAAATTCCAAAGAGAAGGTGAGAACTTATGTACCTGCTTGTCTCTCTCAATGTTATTTAATCGATTGCAATTTTTTGTTGGTAGCTTACCAAGCTGGCCGTTGGCTGCCTGGTCTCTCAATATATATTGGATCCTGATAAGTGTCACACGTCAGCTACAAGTACATGGCAACTTCGATCGTTTTAGACGGCAAGTTTAGTGACGCGAGGATGACAACTTTAGTTGCAAAGCATGCCAACTTTCGTGCTTTAGTTTATTTTTGACAGAAACTTGCCGTTTATCACTGAAAATTGTCATCCTTGCGTGGCTGAAATTGCCATCGAAAAACGTTAGGTCCGCAGTGTCACGCATCTGATATGTGACACTTCTCATTAAGGTATATTTTCAGAAGTGTCGTTTTCTTTGGAGAAATTGGAAACACCAAAGTCTCCACACAGGATGTGCGAAATAAAACAGATCAGGCATGAGATATACTTCAAAGAAAACTAGCAGCTAGTAGGTGGTAAACACTATAGCAGCACATTGTTTTAATTGTTTATAATAGAAAAAGCACATGGTTTTAGTTAATCCTGTGGGTGATTGGTACGGGATCCTTGAGTGTTGACACGAAGTGCTAGGTTTTATATGCCTCCTGTATCGGTTCGTATGGTCTGTGTAGTGTATGGAAAAATTCATGGATGTTTTTTCTGTAGACTGTTTCGTATGAATTTTGATTCAGTGTAACTTCATTAAATTTCTTCCATTTCTCTAGGATTCAACGTATCCTGACGTCTGATCTCCTATGTACTTATTTCCTATTCTTTTTGTCTTTGAAATCTTGCGAATCATAAGACTCTCGACCTCGGTGACTCTATTTCCGGGGAGAAGCAAGCACCTTCTGTTTAAAACTGTTTCTGTAACACCTAGTGCATACAGCTTGATGAGATTTAAAACTGTTTCTGTAACACCAAGTAACGCCGCAAGGTGAATTTTGCATGAAAAAATGCTGTAAAGTACTTGATGAGATGATCGAGAGGCGCCAAGTTGCCCGGCTCTCATCAGCCCCAGCTTCAGTATTCCGATAAGATGGACAGTGTTGATGATATTGGCGTTGGCCGATGGTGACATGAAATGTTTTCTAAAAACAGAGAATAATGACCATTGATAGTGGCAATGAATTTCCTGCATGCGTTGCAGTATTCTCTTGAGTTGCTGCAATTGCGCCCCTTGAAGCTTACCCGCAGACATGTTACTTTCGGCGGAGCTGTGATTGTATTTGCCTGACTTTGACAATTCGATCGCACGGGCACCCATCGGATTGTGCCAAAGCAATTCGTCGAGGACGACATGATATTCTTTGAGATCGACTTGTGCTCGCATTTTTTCACAAAAATGGAAAAGGAATTGTGCTCACATTATTGGTGGACCACGTGTTAATCTAGAGATCCTCAGGAACAAACGTAACTACTCACAAAGCATATTCATGTTCATAATCAGAGAGGTATTAATATGCATAAAGGATCTGAACATATGATCTTCCATCGAATAAACCAACTACCATAAACTACAAGGAGTAATCAACACTACTAGCAACCCACAAATACCAATCCCAGACTTGGAGACAAGAATTGGATACAAGAGATGAAGTAGGGTTTGAGATGAGATGGTGCTGGTGAAGATGTTGATGGAGATTGCCCTCTCCTGATGAGAGGAGCGTTGGTGATGACGATGGCGATTATTTCCCCCTCCCGGAGGGAAGTTTCCCTGGCAGAACAGCTCCGCTGGAGCCCTAGATTGGTTCCGCTAAGATTCCGCCTCGTGGCAGCGGAGTCTTGTCCAGAAAGATGGCTTATGATTTTTTTCCTCATCGAAAGACTCCATATAGCAGAAGATGGTCATCGGAGGGCCACCAGGGGGCCCACGAGGTAGGGGGCGCGCCCGGGGGGGTAGGGCGCGCCCCCACCCTCGTGGGCAGGGTGTGGCCCCCCTGGTGAACTTCTTGCGCTCAGTATTTTTTATATATTCCGAAAATGTCTTCCGTGAAGTTTCAGGACTTTTGGAGCTGTGCAGAATAGGTCTCTAATATTTTCTCCTTTTCCAGCCCAGAATCCCAGCTGCCGACATTCTCCCTCTTTATGTAAACCTTGTAAAATAAGAGATAATAGGTATAAGTATTGTGACATAATGTTTAATAACAACCCATAATGCAATAAATATCGATATAAAAGCATGATGCAAAATGGACGTATCAACTCCCACAAGCTTAGACCTCGCTTGTCCTCAAGCGAAAGTCGAAATCGAAAAATATGTCCACATGTTTAGAGATAGTGGTGTCGATAAAAATAAAATACGGACATGAGGGCATCATGATCATTCTTAGAACAACAACTTATATAATTCTTGTCATATGATCTCTTATGCTAGAGTAACAATTCAATCACAATTTCAAGTATGAATCATAAACTTCATTGAAAACTAAAAAACTATAATCTCAGTCACTGGAGCAATTGGAATTTATCATAACATAGGAAAGAGTCAATATAAGAGCTTTTCAGCAAGTCCACATACTCAACTATCATATAGTCTTTCACAATTGCTAACACTCATGCAATACTTATGGGTATGGAGTTTTAATCGGACACAGAGAAAGATAGGGGCTTATAGTTTTGCCTCCCAACGTTTTACCTCAAGGGTAATGTCAACAATAATAGTTCATGAAAACTCACATCCAGTTAGCCATATATACCAGGATCTTTCCAACATGTTGTGCTTGCCAAAAGATAAAATGTAAAAAGGAAGGGTGGAGATCACCATGACTCTTATTACAAGGTAGGAGATAAAATTAAAAGATAGGCCCTTCGCAGAGGGAAGCGGAGGTTGTCATGCGCTTTTATGGTTGGATGCACAAGGTCTTAATGCGAAAGAACGTCACTTTATATTGCCACTTGTGATATGGACCTTTATTATGCATTCTATCGCTTTTATTTCTTCCATATCACACGATCGTATAAAGCTTATTTCCTCCCACAGTTAAGTCATACATATTTAGAGAGCAATTTTTATTGCTTGCACCGATGACAACTTACTTGGAGGATCTTACTCAATCCATAGGTAGGTATGGTGGACTCTCATGGCAAAACCGGGTTTATGGATATTTTGAAGCACAAGTAGTATCTCTACTTGGTGCAAAGAATTGGCTAGCATGAGGGGGAAAGGCAAGCTCAATCATGTCGGATGATCCATGACAATATAATTTATCTCAGATGCAAGAAAACATAACCCATTACGCTGTCTTCCTTGTTCAACGTCAACTCTTTAGTATGTCATATTTTAATGAGTGCTCACAATCATAAAAGATGTCCTAGATAGTATATTTATATGTGAAGACCTCTCTTTCTTTATTACTTCCTATTAATTGCAACGATGACCAAAACTATGGTTGTCAACTCTCAACAGCTTTTATTCATCATACTTTTTCTATGTGAGCTCATTACTCTCCATAAGATCCATATGATCTCTTCTATTTCTTTCTCTTTTCTTTTATTCACTCAAGATCATGGCAAAACAATCGAGCCCTTGACTCAACACTAATCTTTATTATATATAGCTCACGAACTCGATTACATAGAAGGATCATACAGCAAAACTCACAACTAGATCATACTAAAAACTTTATGCTACTAGATCAAGATATTATCAAAAGGATCGAACTAAGAAAAATGGTAAAGATAAAAGTTGTGGTGATACGATACCGGGGCACTCCCCCAAGCTTGGCAGTTGCCAAGGGGAGTGCCCATACCATGTGATTATGTCTCCTTTGTTGGTGAAGAAGATGGTGGTTTTGTTGATGGCGTAGGTTTGTCGTCCTTCTTCCAAGGCATAGGCTCACCATCATAGAAGGATGATCGAGTCTCCTGAAACCTCAAATTTGCAGCCATACTCATCCTCTTGAATCTATATTCATACTCACAGTTTTGATTTTGCAGGTCATAGATCTGGGCTTGGAGGTGCTCGATTTTCTCATGAAGCTTGAAGATGGCCTCCCCAATGTCCTTGACGTCCAGCTTGTGGTTATTGGTGAACTCCGTGATCATAATGTGATTGGAATCGAGTCCATGCTCCACCATCTCCTGACACTTGAAAACTTCTTGCTCCAATGCCTCGAGCCTTGCCTCCATGCTTTCGGTCTTCCTTGGTCCCTCAACATCGCGGATGTGCAACAACCCCTCACGCATCTCAATGGTTTGAGGGTGTTGCAGCACTTCCACGAGGTAGGGGTTGCTGACCTTCTCGAAGAACTGGTCCTTGGGGGCACTTGAAGACGACATGACGACCTGGATCTGTCAGAAAAACAGCTCGAATCAAAGACAAGAGATTTTTGCGTGATACTGTGGTCAAAACCTTCGGGAGATTATATAATGAATTTTTACCGTCCAAAATACATGTCGTGTAAGAAAACGGAGTCCAGAGAGCACACGAGGTTCCCACGAGGTAGGGGGCGCGCCCTCCACCCTCGTGTCCTTCCCGGACTACTTCTTATTTTTCTATTTTTCTAAATATTCCAAAACGGAAGAAAATTGCCATTAGAACTGTTTTGGAGTAGGTTTACTTACCGTACCACATACCTATTCCTTTTCGGAGTCTAAAATGTTTCGGAAAGTGTCCCTTGTGTATTCCTCCGGGGTTACGGTTTCAATAACATTGGTTTCAACATTTATAGGATTACCTGAGATATAATGTTCAATTCTTTGACCATTCACCACCTTCGGATTTGTGCCTTCGAAGTTGTTGATTTTTATGGCACCGGAACGATAGACCTCCTCGATAACGTAAGGACCTTCCCATTTAGAGAGAAGTTTTCCTGCAAAAAATCTTAAACGAGAGTTGTATAACAATACACAATCACCTACATTAAACTCACGCTTTTGTATCCTTTTGTCATGCCATCTTTTAACCTTTTCTTTAAACAATTTGACATTCTCATAGGCTTGGGTTCTCCATTCATCAAGTGAGCTAATGTCAAATAACCTTTTCTCACCGGCAAGTTTGAAATCATAATTGAGCTCGCCCAATAAGCCTTATGTTCTAGTTCGAGAGGTAAGTGACATGCTTTTCCATAAACCATTTTATACGGAGACATACCCATAGGATTTTTATATGCAGTTCTATAGGCCCATAATGCATCATCAAGTTTCTTGGAACAATTCTTTCTAGATCTATTAACAGTCTTTTGCAAAATTAATTTGAGTTCTCTATTACTCAATTCTACTTGACCACTAGACTATGGGTGATAAGGAGATGCAATTCTATGATTAACATCATATTTAGCAAGCATTCTACGGAAAGCACCATGAATAAAATGTGAACCACCATCAGTCATTAAGTATCTAGGGACTCCAAACCTTGGAAAAATAACTTCTTTAAGCATCTTAACAGAGGTGTTATGATCAGCACTACTAGTTGGAATAGCGTCTACCCACTCAGTAACGTAATCAACAGCAACTAAAATATGTGTGTATCCATTGGAGGCATGAAAAGGTCCCATATAATCAAAGCCCCAAACATCAAATGGTTCAATAACAAGTGAATAATTCATAGGCATTTTTTGGCGTCTACTAATATTACCAATTCTTTGACATTCATCACAAGACAAGACAAACTTACGAGCATCCTTGAAGAGGGTAGGCCAATAAAAACCGGATTGCAATACCTTATGTGCAGTTCTATCTCCAGCATGGTGTCCTCCATAAGCCTCGGAATGACACTTGCGTAGGATCTGCTCCTGTTCATGCTTAGGTACACAACGTCTAATAACACCATCTACTCCTTCTTTATAAAGATGTGGGTCATCCCAAAAGTAATGCCTCAAATCATAGAAAACCTTTTTCTTTTGTTGGTATGTGGAACTAGGTGGTATAAATTTAGCAACAATATAATTAGCATACCATGGAGTAGTACGAGAAGCATTTATGACATTTAATTGTTCATCAGGAAAGCTATCATCAATAGGTAGTGGGTCATCAAGCACATTTTCTAACCTAGACAAGTTGTCTGCAACGGGGTTCTCAGCTCCCTTTCTATCAACAATATGCAAATCAAATTCTTGTAGCAGGAGAACCCATCTAATAAGTCTAGGTTTAGCATCTTTCTTTTCCATAAGGTATTTAATAGCAGCATGATCAGTGTGAATAGTTACTTTAGAATCAACAATTTAAGGTCTGAACTTATCACAAGCAAATACAACTGCTAAGAATACTTTTTCAGTAGTAGCATAATTTCTCTGAGCATTGTCTAGAGTTTTACTAGCATATTGAATAACATTTAATTTCTTATCAACTCTTTGCCCTAGAATAGCACGTACATCATAATCACTAGAATCACACATAATTTCAAAGGGTAAATTCCAATCAGGTGGCTGAACAATAGGTGCAGAGATCAATGCTTTCTTAAGTATTTCAAATGCTTCTACGAAATCATCATAAAAAACAAATGGTATATCTTTTTGTAATAAATTAGTCAGAGGCCGAGAAATTTTTGAGAAGTCCTTAACGAACCTCCTATAAAAACCGGCATGACCAAGGAAACTTCTTATACCTTTGATGTCCTTGGGACATGGCATCTTTTCAATAGCATCAACCTTGGCTTTATCAACTTCAATACCTCTTTCAGAAACTTTATGCCCCAAGACAATACCTTCATTAACCATAAAGTGGCACTTCTCCCAATTCAATAAAAGGTTAGTTTCTTCACATCTCTGCAAAACTCGATCAAGGTTGCTTAAGCAATCATCAAAAGAGGATCCATAGACAGAGAAATCGTCCATGAAAACCTCACAAATCTTTTCACAAAAGTCAGAGAATATAGCCATCATGCATCTTTGGAAGGTAGCAGGTGCATTACATAAACCAAAAGGCATACGTCTATAAGCAAAAGTACTGAACGGGCAAGTAAAAGTGGTCTTAGATTGATTATCAGCTGACACAGGTATTTGAGAGAAACTAGAATAACCATCTAGAAAGCAAAATGTATGTTTGGATAATCTTTCTAGCATTTGATCAATAAAAGGTAAGGGGTAATGATCTTTTTTAGTAGCCTTATTTAATTTGCGGAAATCAATTACCATCCTATAACCTGTAATAATTCTTTGCGGAATCAATTCATCTTTATCATTAGGAACGATAGTAATACCTCCCTTTTTAGGGACACAATGGACAGGACTTACCCACTGACTATCAGCAACGGGATAAATTATACCTGCCTCAAGGAGCTTTAGTATTTCCTTTCTTACCACTTCTTTCATCTTAGGATTCAGCCGTCGTTGGTGATCACGAACTGGTTTGGCATCTTTCTCCAAATTTATTTTGTGTTGACATAGTGTGGGACTAATGCCCTTAAGATCATCGAGAGTATATCCAATAGCAGCACGGTGCTTCTTAAGAGTTTTCAATAGTCTCTCTTCTTCATGCTCTGAAAGGTTAGCACTAATAATAACAGGATATATCTTTTTCTCATCAAGATAAGCATATTTAAGAGTATTAGGTAACGGTTTGAGCTCAAACACGGGATCACCCTTGGGTGGAGGAGGATACCCTAGGATTTCAACATGCAAATTGTGTTTCAGGATGGGTTCCTGTTTAAAGAATACTTCATCTATTTCCCTTCTTTCATTCATAAACATATCATTTTCATGGTCTAGCAAATATTGTTCTAAAGGATCACTAGGAGGCACGACAATAGAAGCAAGACCAATAATTTCATCTTTACTAGGCAATTCCTCTTCACGGTGTTGTCTACGAAATTTAGAGAAATTAAATTCATGAGACATATCACCTAAACCAATAGTAACAACATCCTTTTTGCAATCTATCTTAGCATTAACTATGTTCAAGAAGGGTCTACCAAAAATAATGGGACAAAAGCTATCTTGTAGGGAGCCAAGAACAAGAAAATCAGCAGGATATTTAGTTTTCCCACACAAGACTTCAACATCTCTAACAATTCCCATCGGTGAAATAGTATCTCTATTGGCAAGTTTAATTGTGACATCAATATCTTCTAACTCAGCGGGTGCAATGTCATGCATAATTTCTTTGTATAAGTCAAAAGGTATAGCACTAGCACTGGCACCCATATCACATAAGCCATGATAACAATGATCTCCTATTTTAACAGAAATAGCAGGCATGGCTACCAAAGATCTAGGTTTATCTTTAGCACAAGGTTTAGCTATTCTAGCAGTCTCATCACGAAAATGAATAACATGCCCATCAATATTATCAGACAAGAGATCTTTAACAATAGCAATATTAGGTTCAACTTTAATTTGCTCAGGAGGTGTATAGGTTCTAATATTGCTTTTACGAACCACAGTTGAAGCTTTAGCATGATCTTTTATCCTAACAGGAAAAGGTGGTTTCTCAACATAAGCAGTAGGAACAATAGGATCATTATAAGTGACAGTCTTTTCTTCAACTTTAATAGGTGCATCTAATTTTACTTCTATGGGAGGATGATATTTAAACCACTTCTCCCTAGGGAGATCAACATGAGTAGCAAAAGATTCATAGAAAGAAGCTACTATCTCAGAGTCAAGTCCATATTTAGTGCTAAATTTACGGAAAACATCAGTATCCATAAAAGATTTAACACAATCAAACTTAGGTGTCATACCTGACTCCCTACCTTCGTCAAGGTCCCAATCTTTAGAGTTGCGTTTAATTCTTTCCAATAAATCCCATTTGAATTCAATAGTCTTCATCATAAAAGAGCCATCACAAGAAGTATCAAGCATGGTGCGATCGTTATCAGAAAGCCGAGCATATAAATTTTGAATAATTATTTCTCTTGAGAGCTCATGATTGGGGAATGAATAGAACATTGATTTAAGCCTCCCCCAAGCTTGAGCGATACTTTCTCCTTCGCGAGGCCAAAAATTATATATATAATTGCGATCACGATGAACAAGATGCATAGGATAAAACTTCTGATGAAATTCCAATTTCAATCGTTTGTAGTTCCATGATCCCATATCATCACATAGCCTATACCATGTCAATGCATATCCCTTCAAATATAAAGGGAAGACCTTCTTCTTAATAACATCCTCGGGCACACCTGCAAGCTTAAATAATCCACAAACTTCATCCACATATATTAGGTGCTCATCGGGATGCATTGTTCCGTCTCCTGCAAAAGGATTAGCTAGCAGCTTTTCTATCATACCCGAAGGAATCTCAAAGTAGACATTTTCATTTTCTGTAGGTTCAATAGGTTGAGGAGCAACTCTTTGCTCTACTGGTCGGGGTGAAGATACCCCGAACAAGCCCCTCAGAGGATTACTTTCCATAGTAACAAGTGACAGTAAATTTCAGCACACTATATATATTTTTTCTTACCAAATTCCACCTACCAAAGGCGCTTCACTCCCCGGCAACGGCGCCAGAAAAGAGTCTTGATGACCCACAAGTATAGGGGATCTATCGTAGTCCTTTTGATAAGTAAGAGTCTCGAACCCAACGAGGAGCAGAAGGAAATGATAAGCGGTTTTCAGCAAGGTATTCTCTGCAAGCACTGAAATTATAGGTAACAGATAGTTTTGTGATAAGATAATTGGTAATGAGCAACAAGTAACAAAAGTAAATAAAGTGCAGCAAAGTGGCCCAATCCTTTTTGTAGCAAAGGACAAGCCTGGACAAACTCTTATATGATGTAAAGCGCTCCCGAGGACACATGGGAATATCGTCAAGCTAGGTTTCATCACGTTCATATGATTCACGTTCGGTACTTTGATAATTTGGTATGTGGGTGGACTGGTGCTTGGGTACTGCCCTTAATTGGACAAGTATCCCACTTATGATTAACCTCTATTGCAAGCATCCGCAACTACAACAAAAGTATTAAGGCAAACCTAACCATAGCATGAAACATATGGATCCAAATCAGCCCCTTACGAAGCAACGCATAAACTAGGGTTTAAGCTTCTGTCACTCTAGCAACTCATCATCTACTTATTTCTTCCCAATGCCTTCCTCTAGGCCCAAATAGTGGTGAAGTGTC
>NC_053024.1:517559055-517622922 GCF_003073215.2 Triticum urartu
GAGACCTTTCATCGTATGGGATTAACAGATAAAAATCTTAAACCGTCTAATACGGTGTTCCACGGTGTAGTACCTAGCAGATCAGCATATCCTGTTGGTAAGATAGCTCTGGAAGTGGCCTTTGGGGATGATCATGTTTCCAGGTCGGAGACATTGATGTTTGAAGTGGTGAAAATCCAAAGTCCATATCACGCCCTATTTGGGCGACCGGCCTACGCCAAGTTTATGGCATGGCCCTGTTATGTGTATTTGCAGCTCAAGATGTCGGGTCACAAGGGGACAATAACGGTTCACGGAAGTCGCAAAATCGCTTTGGAGTGTGAGGAAGGTGATGTGGCCTATGCAGGGTCGGTTTGTGCCACTTAGGAGCTGAAGTATTATAAGGACAATGTTGATCCGGCGGACATGACTCCATTAAAGAAGCCAACTACGGAGCATGATCCACCCCTGAAGTTCAAATCGGCAGCAGAAACTAAGCTTGTTGACTTTGTACCTAGCGATTCGTCCAAGCAGTTCAGCATCAGCGCTAATTTGGATCCGAAATAGGAAAGAGCGCTCATCGAGTTCATCCGTGAGAATCGGGACATTTTTGCATGGAAGCCCTCTGATATTCCAGGTGTACCGAGGCAACTCGCTGAGCACACCCTTAATGTGGATCCTAAATACAAACCGGTGAAACAGTTCCTCCGCCGGTTTAACGAAGAAAGACGCAAGGCAATTGGAGAAGAGGTAGCCAGGCTCTTAGCAGCTGGTTTTATTGTTGAAGTTTTTCACCCTGAGTGGCTTGCCAATCCGGTGCTGGTCCTTAAGAAAAACGGCACCTGGCGCATGTGTGTGGATTACACAGATCTTAATAAAGCTTGTCCAGCAGATCCTTTTGCCCTCCCCCGTATTGATCAAATTATTGATGCTATGGCGGGTTGTGAGCGTTTAAGTTTTTTGGATGCATATTCTGGCTATCATCAGATCAAAATGGCAGTTAAGGACCAGGAGAAAACGGCATTCATAACTCCCTTTGGAGCCTTCTGCTATGTGTCTATGCCCTTTGGGCTCAAGAGTGCCCAGGCAACTTATCAACGTTGTGTGCAAAATTGTCTACACAAACAGATTGGCCGTAATGTACACGCCTACGTGGATGATATCGTGGTTAAATCCAGGGAGAAGGAGACTCTGATTGGTGATTTAAAGGAAACTTTTGATAACCTGAGGACATACAAGATGATGCTTAATCCGGACAAATGTGTCTTTGGTGTACCGGCGGGCAAGTTATTAGGCTTCCTGGTGTCCAATAGGGGAATTGAGGCTAATCCGGAGAAGATCACAGCCATCACCTCCCTGGCTAAACCGAAGTGTATCAATGATGTTCAACGCCTGGCAGGCCGGATTGCCGCGTTAAGCCGGTTTATCAGTCGTCTTGGTGAGAAGGCAATCCCGTTGTATCAGATGTTGAAGAAGACGGATCAGTTTGTCTGGAGTTCTGCTGCTGATGAAGCATTTGAGGACTTAAAGCGGCAATTGGCCAATCCGCCTGTGCTCGCCACTCCCATTGACAAGGAGCCGTTACTGCTATATGTTGCTGCTAATGCTCGGGCGGTCAGCGTGGCTATTGTGGTGGAGCGAAAGGAGGCAGGTAAGGAGCATCCGGTTCAACGTCCGGTCTATTATATCAGCGAGGTGCTCATTGAGTCCAAGCAAAGGTATCCGCATTGGCAGAAGCTGGTGTATGGAGTTTTTATGGCAAGCCGGAAGCTTAAACAATACTTCCAAGGGCATCCAATTACGGTGGTCAGTTCTGCTCCTTTGGGGGATATCATCCAGAACCGGGAAGCAACTGGCCGGATTGCCAAGTGGGCTATAGAGCTTGGGCCACATGATTTGAAGTATGTGCCTCGGACGGCGATTAAGTCTCAAGCACTGGTTGATTTTATCAATGATTGGACGGAAATGCAAGCACCTGAGGAAAAGCCATATCACACATATTGGACCATCCATTTTGACGGATCCCGGCAATTGGAAGGTTCGGGGGCTGGAGTCGTATTAACTTCCCCGTGATGTGATAAGTTTTGTTATGTTCTCCGCTTAATGTTCCCTTGTATTAACAATGCAGCTGAGTATGAAGCCTTGCTCCATGGTCTCCGGATGGCTAAGGAGATGAATCTAGGTCGAGTTAAGTGCTTCGGTGACTCGGACCTCGTGGCTCAGCAAGTGTGTGGCACTTGGGACTCCAAGGATCCACTCATGGCAGCATATCGTCGTGAGGTGGATATTGTTGCAGGTCATTTCAAAGGCTATCAGGTGGACCACATGGACCGGCGGAAAAATGAAGCGGCGGACGCTTTAAGCCGGCTGGGCTCTCAGCGCAAACCGGTTCCACCCAATGTTTTTCTGGATGTGCTGCACAACCCGTCGGTCAAGATCCCTGGTGAAGCATATTTGGCTATTCCTGATCCGGAGGCTCAATTGGTGGCAGCTCTTCATGTTATTCCAGATTGGACGCTTCCCTACCTGGCGTACAAGAACCGGGGCGAGTTACCAGAGGATGAGATTCTGGCCAGACAGATAATCCGGCGATCCAAGTCCATGACTATTATCAACGGAGAGTTGCATCATTGCAGTGTGTCAGGAGCATTTCAACGCTGTGTGTCTCATGAAGAAGGCCGTGAAATTTTGCGTGAGATCCACGCAGGAGATTGTGGTCACCACGCCGGTTCAAAATCTTTGGTGGCTAAAGCGTTTCGCCATGGCTTCTATTGGTTAACTGCTCATGCTGATGCAGAGGATCTGGTTAGACGGTGTGATGGTTGCCAAAAGTTCTCAAGACGTACTCATGTACCAGCTCAAGAATTGAAAATGATTCCAATTACTTGGCCGTTTGCGACTTGGGGGCTGGATATGGTTGGGCCTTTCAAAAGGTCCAAAGATAAGAAGACCCACCTCCTGGTGGCGGTTGACAAGTTTACAAAGTGGGTGGAGGCAAAACCTGTTAGCAAGTGTGATGCGGCCACGGCGGTTCAGTTCATTAAGAAAGTGATTTTCCGGTTTGGCTTTCCACACAGTGTCATCACAGATAATGGTACCAATTTGTCCAAAGGTGCCATCAAGGAGTTCTGCGAACGGGAGCACATCCGGCTCGACGTTTCATCAGTGGCACACCCACAGTCCAATGGTCAAGCAGAAAGAGCTAATCAAGAGATCTTGAGAGGCATCAAGCCCCGGCTCATGGTTCCTTTGCAGAGAACGCCGGGTTGTTGGGTAGAAGAATTACCATCTGTGTTATGGAGCATCAATACAACACCCAACAGGTCAACAGCATACACACCGTTCTTCATGGTTTATGGAGCGGAGGCGGTTCTCCCCAGTGATATCCGTCATGATTCACCTCGTATGACGGCTTATATTGAAGCGGACAATGAGACAGCACGGTAAGATGCTTTGGACCGGTTGAATGAAGAGCGCGACATAGCAGCCGCCCGATCGGCGATTTACCAACAGGATCTTCGTCGTTATCACAGTCGCCGAGTGAGAACGAGAACCTTCCAGGAAGGAGATTTGGTACTTCGGCTCATCCAAGATCAGACTGATATGCATAAGTTATCCCCACCTTGGGAGGGGCCTTTCATGGTTAGCAAGAATCTGCACAACGGGTCATACTATATGATCGATATTCGAGAGCATAAGGACTCACGTACGTCAGAGGAGGAGACCAACAGGCCGTGGAACATAGCTCATCTTCGGCCTTATTATACCTGAGCCATTGGTTCTACTTATGTACATATTACAACGATGTATATATTATGATTAAATATAATAAGCCGGAACCTCAGCTAAAGCGGGGTATCTGTTCTTTTACATCATGTGTGGTTACACGGAGTTGTTCTAAAGCGGCCTCCGGTTTACCCCTTGAGTTCGCTTTTTAAAAAGCATCATGTTAGATCACTTGGAGGTTTGGTCGTGTCCGAACCAATACCATACCTCTTGATAGGCGAGAGCCACCAGATCACTTGGGGACTTGGTCACGTCTGAACCAATCATGCCTCTTGATCGGCCTAAGGCCACAAAATCACTTGGGGGCTTGGTCGAACCCGAACCATTGCCATGCCACTTGGTCGGCATAAATGCCACGGTTTCATTTGGGGACCTGGCTGACTAGAACCATAGTTACACCTAACGGGAGCCTGGTCGTGTTCGGTCATATGGTAACGCCATTTGATCAGCTCAAATAAACCTTTTTTGCAAAGGTTTTGTCATTGCTTTTGCTTCGCAATTTTCTTTGCAAGATACTTTTTCTTTTCTTTTTTATTGCGTTTTTTAAAACCAACAAAGTTTTCAACCAATCAATTGACGGAAAATAGTTCACGTCAATCCGGAGACTATTTGCCCGGTTTGATCCTTGTTGTTAACATCCTCTTATGGAGTAACACGGTGTTTATTATAACCCAGCACGGTTTACATGGTAAACCAGCGTCATATATATACAGGAGCTGTTATTTCCTCCAACAGTGTGGGTTTGCAAAACTCCGCTTCAAGATTGGCCAAGCCAACTTCACGCTCAACGGTGGCAGGTATTATGTATCTCAAAAATTTGGTCATATACTTAAAAAAATTGGATGTTTTGACTTCATATATGCAGACATCATATTCCGCCTGACGGTACAACCGCGGTGGCACTTGAAGAGTTTCTTATTGCAGAAAGTGCTTTGGAAAGTTCATCACCACAGGAAGAACAAATTATGCACGAAGGCATATCAACATCAAAAGTATCAGCTAGCTTATTACAAGGCAACACGGTGCCTATAATAATATCATTGTTTTTCGCAAAGGAGAGGCAGTTTTAAAACCGGCTTCCGGTTCAAGCTTGGTCACCAGCCTGGCCTGATGGTTGCGGGTCATCCAGCGCCGCTTCAGCCTCCATTTCTCTACCAAGTGGCTGGAAATCAACAGTTGTCCAGTCGATTCCCATTAATGCTTGAAAAATAGCTTCATCATGGATCAGCAATGACGGGTCAATATCGGGAGCGTAAGTATGCTTACGGATTGGAGGGATCAGATTTTCCGATTCATGGATTGGTGCAGCTATTCGCTTGTTCTGATTGTCATATTGGGCTTGATAATGAGACAAGTCTGCTTCTTCAGCCAATTGACAAGCTAGCGGACGTACCTCCCGGTTTATTGCTCGCAGATCCGCTTCACCAAACTCTAACCCGTCTTCCTTCAAGCTGGGATAGCCCTGAGCCGCTTCAATAGGATCAAAATCTGGCACCTAGGCTTTTGCCCGGATTAAGGCATTGATCGCACCGGTTCGAGCAGCAGATTTCTTCAGCTCTTCAACCCGGGCAGGAAGCACCGACAGTTTCATCAGAGTGTCTTGAATCAAAGTGGGCGCCGGTTTGTTATGGGATGTGGTACAGATGATCTGCTGGGCACCAGTATACAATTGTTCAACCAATGTATAGGCGGCTTTCAGTTTCTTCCGCACATCTGACCCCAAGTGACCAATGCGTGTCCCTGAAATACCATAAAGAGTTAATAAACCGGCAACTCTGTAAGAAGACAGAGCCAATTCACAAGTCAAACTAGCTTACCAAAGATAGCAGTAGTCATGGCATGCACGTGCTGCTTTATGCTGGTCAGTTCATCCGCCACTGGTTTTAGTGCAGCCTCGGCATCCTCTGCCCGTTTGATTAAAGCGGACTTTTCAGTGGCCCAATCAGCCTGCTTCTTTTTGAAGCTCTCCTTAAGCTCTTCCATGGCGCTTAAAGCATCGTCTAATTCCTCTTTTGCTTCGGAGGTTTCCGCTTGTTGGGTTTTCAGATTTTCTTGGAGATCGGCGACTTGGCTTTCTTTCGTCTTCAGCTCCGCCTGCATGCAGACAGTTATATGCTTCAACAAAACGGTACAAAGATTGAAGTACCAACCACATAACAAGTTATGCACTTAGCACTTGGGGGCTAATGCATATTCGATCTTCATCTTTCAATTGCTTACAAAGTCCCAAGATCAATACAAGTATTAAACTTGGCACTTGGGGGCTAATGGCTATTTGCTCGTATATATATTCTGATGTGGCGATTTCAATTACTTAAAGTACCGGTTTAACTACGCTAAGTTGAACCGGCCCTTGGGGGCTACATCGGCGAATTTCAAAACATTAAGATTTATATTAGTAAGTCCCGGTTTGAAAGAAGATTACAAACCGGCCCTTGGGGGCTAGGAGAGTCAGCAAGTATTGAAGCATACAAGCAGGAAAGAGCATATGGAAGTTACCTCATATTTATCCTTCATCATATTAACCAGACTGGCTTCATAGTCACGGCTGCTATACAGCCGGTTCAGGTAGCCGGAATGGATATCTTGGGCGTTCAGAGCAGCGTAAGTTGCCAGATCAGCATTCCACTTGCCTTTACCAAAGGCAGCAAATTCTTCCTTGGCAGAATGTTTGGACAAAGCAACAGGATCGCTTGGCTCGGTATGGCCAGTGCCAGTAATGACAACCTCATCCTCCTAAGTATCGCCGGTTTGCACTGGGGCTGTTGGCTTGTCAGTAGGTTTTGCTAGACCGGTGGATCTCTCAATCTGGATGGAGCCTGTGGGCTGATTGACAGGACCTGAGGCATCAGTAGGTCTCTCTTCAGCAATAAGATCGTCGTCTTGCTGCGGTGGATCGTTGGGTATATCCTCGGGAATAGCCGCTTCAAGATCGGGTGTCTTGCCTGGCTCAAGAATGGCATCTTCTTCGGCCGCTTTGTCCAGGCAGGCCTTCTTGCTTGGCCTAGGTTTGGCCCGGAAAAGAATAACAAAATCAAATACAGCATATGTTCTAAGGTGATGTGCTGCAAATATCATAATAAGTATAGCTTACCCAAGCACCGTTTTGAGAGGTGGCAGCTGAGTAGCCGATGACTCGCCAGAAGATGAGTGGGAAGTAACCTAGTAATCGGAGTCAGATGGATTAAGAGGTTGACGAAAGCAGCCCGCTTTAGGACAATCACTGACAAGCAAATTAGAGACCTCTGAACGGCGTTTCCGAACCGGACTGTTCGGTAAACCGGCGGAGGTAACTACCTGGCCGCTGTGCCGGGTTGTGCGACGAGCTTCGTGCTGTTGGGTCTTCATAAGAAATTTGGGATCCAAATAAGCAAGAGGATGAGAAAATTTAACTTTCCGGTTTGCCTGACGGATTTTTAGCGAAGCCAAAGGTTCTGAATCGGAAGACAGAATAATTACCTCTGCAGCATTAGCGTGACTGGCTTCGGCATCATCCTGACAAATATCATCATCAATAAGACGCATGAAAAATAAGCCAAGTGAGTCAAGCTCTACCTCAAGGTCCGGATTATCCACATCATCATCAGGGGCCGGATTAGAAGATGCAGTAGTTCTTTTCCAGTGGGCCGTCTTCTTTACAGCTTTAGTCTTTTGCCGGGTTTCTCTTTCCGGTTTGTCTGGTTTTTCTGGTTTCTCCTGCGGCAATTTCTTGCTCCAAAACGGATCATTGCCCTGATTACACAGACACTGATATTAAACAATGACCAGATATATCAATAAAAGATTCAGCAAAAGGAAAAATCAAGGTCTTACAGCTGGCGGTTTGTTGGTGGCACAGAAGGGAAGCAGGCCGTTTTTAGCACAGATATGTTCCGGTTCATTCAGCATCTTATTCACAGCCTCTGTGATTTCTTCATCGGTGAGCTGGATTTTGGAATGTCGCAGTGGGTCATCAACACTGCTGGTATACTCGCACATCAAATCGGAGCGCTGACTAAGGGGCAGTATGCTCCATGATATCCAACAGCGAGCGAGATCAACCCCTGTTAAACCGTTGGCCATAAAGGCTCTGAGCTTTGACAGTTGAGGAGCATATTTGCTTCTCTCCTGGGTAGTCAATCTTTGCGGAAAAGGGTGTGTATTGTTGAGCCGCTCCGGACGAAAGCCAGGCAAGGGATTCTCACCAGTAGGGGAGGTGTCTTTGCAATAGAACCAAGTCTGATTCCACTCTTTGGGGTGGCTGTGCAGTTTGGCGTGAGGGTATGTGACCTCTTTCCTTTTCTGGATCGCCACGCCACCCAACTCCGTATTGGAGCTGTCAGTAAACTCAGTACGGCGGTTTAGATGGAAAAGGTCTCTGAACAATTCCACTGTGGGCTCCTCTTGAAAGAACGCCTCACAGAGCACTTGGAAGTGACACATATTTGTAATAGAATTGGGGCCAGTGTCTTGTGGATGGAGTTGGAAATCGGCCAAAACATCCCGGTAAAATTTAGAACCGGGCGGCTTAAAGCCCCGAGCTAAGTGATCTATGAAAACAACAACCTCTCCTTCTTGAGGAGTGGGAGGGCATTCTTTTCCAGGAGCGCTCCAATGGATGGTATCTTTGCTGCCTAAAGCGCCGATCAGGACTAGATCGTCCAGCTGAGCCTCTGTGACACGAGAAGGAACCCAATTGCACTCATATACTTGCTTAGCCATGATGGAATCTACAAGGTAGAAGATCCCGGTTCAAAAATGCATTTAATCAAGGTACATTGGTATGTGCAATGTTAAACCGGAGACAGATCTATCTGAACCGGACTTTTATGAAGCAACAACATCTGGCGGTTCAACAAGGGGACTAATGGTATATACCGGTTTGGCAATTTTTTTCTACAAGGTTAAACCGCCTGGTTTGAACATTGAAGCAGATGAGTAAGTTTATAGAAACAGATTTCGTAAGATTTTTCTACAGCGATGGATCTGAAGCAAGTTCAGAAAAAAGATAAATATTTAGAGGTCCAAAAGGAGCAGTACCGAATCAATGAGCAAGACGTACATACAGATCTATGGTTTTGAGTTGTGTAAGTGAAGGCGAAGGGTAAAACAGCTACCATTGCACAGAGTAAAGATTTGCGGAGTCATCTAAAGATCTATCGTATGAGCAAGAGGCAGACGATGAACACTGAAGAACTGTGAAACCCTAGGTCAGATCTGCGGGGGAAAGGATAAAAGATTTACCGGAGATGAGGAAGACACGGAAGGTTGCCGCGATGCTCTGGTGCGCTCAGGTTGATGCAGTGGCCAAGGTTGAGGCAGAGGTCGACGGCGGCGGCGGAGCTCCGAGGCTGGCGACGCGAGGAAGACGAAGAAGAAAGGCATGAAGGGGAGAAAAGAAATGACCCTTCGGTCCTATTTATAAGGCGAAAGAACATGTGTCAGGCGCGACAATCAAGGGGCCACGAAACGGAGCTATCGCCTCGATTTTCGCAGAGCTATTAAACAAAGAAGCATAATGGATAGCTTCGTTATGACAGGTGACGTCACTCCGGTTTACAGCAATCAGAGAAGATGACATCATGGCGGTTTACCAATTTATGAGAAGATGTTGAAGATGAAGCTTTTGTTAAAGGATTGACATGAACCCGTTCAAATCAATCTGGGGCCTAATGTTGGGGATATTACTGCTAGGCGTAAACCGGCCTATCTGGGTCGGGTCAACTTCATCAGTAATTCAAGAGTGATAAAGCCCAAGAAGGCAGATGAGGGCCTAAGGCCCGTAGCCGGTTCAAGACTTGTAGCTATAAACCGGGATTTGTATATAAACTTGTATTGTAAGTTAGGAATAAGGAGAGACCAACCCGGAATACGAATATCGACCGGTGTTGGGACTCTGTGAACCGACGGGTGTCACCCGTGTATATAAGGGGACGACCCGGCGGCAGTTCAAAGAGAGACAACAACTCGAGACATAGGCGAAGCTTGTTTGCTCCCTAGTCATCGAAACCCCATCAATTCCATCACAACTAGACGTAGGCTTTTACCTTCATCGAAGGGGCCGAACTAGTATAACTCTCTTGCGTCCCTGTGTCCGCTTTAACCCCTTCAAGCTAACCCGTCGCGATGGCTCCATGACTAAGTCCTTTCTCTAGGACATCTGCCGTGAAGAAACCACGACAATTAGTGAACAGGGTAGCTATATCATTTAATTTACTAAGATGTGCCACAACAGTTTCAGATTCATAGCCATGAAAAGGATCAGATTCAACCAAAGTAATTATATCAGGATCAACGGAGAATTCATAATATTTATCAGTAACAAAGATAGGTGAAGTAGCAAAAGCAGGGTCAGGTTTCATCTTATCATTTAGAGATTGCATATTCCATTTAGCTAATAACCTCTTAAGTTCGTATCTATCTTTGCAAGCTAAAATAGCTAAAGAAGCTTCTTTATCAAAAACATAACCTTCAGGACTAACAAGTGGTTCATTATTAGGGGAAGAATCTTCATCATCACTTGTATCAATATTATCGAATTCAATATTTTCAGTCTCTCTAACCCTAGCAAGTTGTTCATCAAGAAATTCACCAAGTGGCATAGTAGTATCAAGCATAGAAGTAGTTTCAACATAAGTATCATGCATAGCAGAAATGGCATCATCAATAACATGCGACATATCAAAACGAATAGCAGAAGCAGGTTCAGGTGTCGCATGCTTACTCAAAACAGAAGGTGAATCAAGTGCAAAGCTAGATGGCAGTTCCTTACCTCCCCTTGTAGTTGAGGGATAAATCTTGGTTTTTGAATCTCTCAAGTTCTTCATAATGATAAGAAGATATAAATCCCAAGTGACTCAAAGAAATAGAGCTATGCTCCCCGGTAACGGCGCCAAAAAAAAGTCTTGATAACCCACAAGTACAGGGGATCACAATAGTTTTCGAGGGTAGAGTATTCAACCCAAATTTATTGATTCGACACAAGGGGATCCAAAGAATATTCTCAAGTATTAGCAGCTGAGTTGTCAATTCAACCACACCTAGAAATTTAATATCTGCAGCAAAGTATTTAGTAGCAAAGTAATACGATAGTAGTGGTCACGGTAGCAAAAGGTAACAGTAGCAAAAGTAATGTTTTTGGTATTTTGTAGTGATGATAGCAATAGCAACGGAAAAGTAAATAAGCAAAGAACAATATGTGGAAAGCTCGTAGGCAATGGATCAGTGATGGAGAATTATGCCGGATGCGGTTCATCATGTAACAATCATAACATAGGGTGACACAGAACTAGCTCCAATTCATCAATGTAATGTAGGCATGTATTCCGAATATAGTCATACATGCTTATTGAAAAGAACTTGCATGACATCTTTTGTCCTACCCTCCTGTGGCAGCGGGGTCCTAATGGAAACTAAGGGATATTAAGGCCTCCTTTTAATAGAGTACCGGAACAAAGCATTAGCACATAGTGAATACATGAACTCCTCAAACTATGGTCATCACCGGGAGTGGTCCCGATTATTGTCACTTCGGGTTGCCGGATCATAACACAGAGTAGGTGACTATAGACTTGCAAGATAGGATCAAGAACATTCATATATTGATGAAAACACAATAGGTTCAGATCTGAAATCATGGCACTTGGGCTCTAGTGACAAGCATTAAGAATAGCAAAGTCATAGCAACATCAATCTCAGAACATAGTGGATACTAGGGATCAAACCCTAACAAAACTAACTCGATTACATGATAGATCTCATCCAACCCATCACCGTCCAGCAAGCCTATGATGGAATTCCTTACGCACAACGGTGAGCATCATGAAATTGGTGATGGAGGATGGTTGATGATGACAATGCCGACGGATTCCCCTCTCCGGAGCCCCGAGCGGACTCTAGATCAGCCCTCCCGAGAGGTTTTAGGGCTTGGCGGCGGCTCCGTATCATAAAACGCGATGAATCTTTCTCTCTGATTTTTTCTCTCCAAAACCAAATATATAGAGTTGGAGTTTAGGTCGGAGGAGCTCCAGGGGGCCCACGAGGTAGGGGCGCGCCCTAGGGGGGAGCCCTCCACCGTCGTGGACAGGTGGTGGCCCCCCTGGTCTTCATCTTTTACAAGGATTTTTTATTATTTCCGAAAAGATGTTCTGTGAAGTTTCAGGTCATTCCGAGAACTTTTGTTTCTGCACATAAATAACACCATGGCAATTTGGCTGAAAACAGCGTCAGTCCGGGTTAGTTCCATTCAAATCATGCAAGTTAGAGTCCAAAACAAGGGCAAAAGTGTATGGAAAAGTAGATATGATGGAGACATATCAGCAGCTTGCAAGTCTAGCCAGGTGATGCACTACAAAAAATACACTTCTGTGATGATACGTGTTTGTTACAGTAGGTTGCGTTTTTTGTCATGCCTGTACATCCATGACAAATTTATGACAGAATCAAGATAGTCATACATGTGCTATCGTAGAAGTGTTCCATGACATTACCAAAATTATCATCACGGAAGTGTCCATTTCCATGATGATAAATCGCGCGTCACAAAAGTGCTTTCGTCAAGGGTGACCGACACGTGGCATCCACCATAACGGAACGCCGTTAAGCTATCGGGTCGGGTTTTGGATCCGATAACCTGTTAACAGCCCCGACCAATGGGGATTTTCCACGTGTAAAATCATCATTGGTTGGAGGAGACACGTGTCAGGTCCACATTGGCACAGGTGTCACTCATCCAATGGGCGAGACGCGCCTATGATATGTTGACACGTGGACCGGCCCATCAAGTTTAAATGGGCCGGCCCAACTAAAGGTCCACAAGATTTTGTGGACCATAATGGGCCGGCCCAACTGAAGGCCCACGAGATTTTGCGGACCATAATGGGCTGGCCCAGCTAAAGGCCCATAAGATTTTGCGGGACATAATGGGCCGGCCCAGGTAAAGGCCCACAAGATTTTTGTGTGCCATAATGGGCCGACCCAGGTAAAGGCCCACAAGATTCTTGCGGATCATAATGGGCCAGCCCAGCTAAAGGCCCACGAGATTTCGCTGACATTAATGGGCCGACCCAGCTGTAGGCCCACAAGATTTTGAGGACCCTAGTAGGCCAACCCATTAACTGGCTGCCATGTTTTGGGCCAAATGACGGCCCATATTTGATCCGGTCCATTAATGGCCTGCCACGCTCCGGGCCTAATAGTGGCACGTATGAGATCCGGCCCGTTAAAAGCCTACCATGTTCTGGGCCAAATTACGGCCCAGATCAGGTCCGGCCCTTTAAGAGGCTTTGGGCTCAATTATGGCCCATATCAGATTCGGCCCGTCAATTGGACACTATGCTTTTGGGCCCACTTGCTAAAGGCCCACTTAGTAATTCGGCCTGATATTAGTTTTGGCCTGTTAAGGGCCCGTTTAATATTTCGGCCTGTTAAAAGCCCGTCATATAGTTGGGCCTAACTACGGCCCGGTTTGCATCCGGCCTACTCGCAGCCGATATCTGATTGGGCCAAACAAGGACCGAGACAATGTTGGCCTGTTAAAAGCACGTGATTTGATTCGCACAATCATGGTCCGGGGTTCATTTCGGGCTGCTACCGGCCCGTGAGCAGTTCGGCACGTTTCAGGCAAAACCTACATCGTGATTGCATGACGGCCCGATTATGTACCGTAATTTTATGGTTTGCCCGGTTTACTGCGAAGACATGATACATATACAGTAAAATAACTACAGCATCATGAATAAGAAAAAACTTAGACTATACAATAAAGAAATTACGGTATATTACATCCACTGGGCATCAAAGTTCGCCACTATGATAATAAAGCACAAGCAGACAGCAGATTACATACACTGGGCATCAAAGATCGCCACTAGTGCAAATAAACACGCCGACAAAATAATATACAAAACCGACAGCACTTCAATAGTGTTCAAGAAAGGTTAGCCCTGATGGGGAGCTGCAACACAAGCAACTGAGCAAGATGATGAGACTGCGCTTGTTCAACACTTATATCTTCCTCACTCTGAAAGATAAACAAGCCGACAGATGACAGGTTTTGCACATAAAAGTATCAGTGCTGACAATTCATCACATTTCTTACTGACGAATAAAGTGACATAGTTTAAAATTGCATTAACACAATATGCTATTGTTCAGGTCAAGACATGGCAGGAAATGACATTGTGAAGGAATTGGCAGCTTCACGACACCACTGGATTACAGATCAAGAACTCATAAGTATCAATGGTTAGTGTGCTGTCAATTTATACCATTTCAGATTGGAAAATAAAGAGACGGTTTAAATAATAGTAGAATGATATGACATTGTTCATAGTTAAGACATTGCAGAATATGACATTGTGCTGTAGTGGGTAGGTTCACCACACCACTGGATTACAGATGAAGAACAGAAGCATACATGCAGTGAAAAATAAGATCACTTGCTCTGTATAGTTTAATTTACATGGTATGAAGAAGGAACTTGGTTGTACAACTGAAAACTTAAATTGAGAAAGGACAAACTTTTGTTTATGAACTACATAATAAACTTTAAACAAGCAATTTGATGCAAACACCAAAAATAAACAGCTGTTGCAGTCATGCCTAACCAAATAAATACAACAAAGTTTGAAGGCTTGAGATGGAAAACTTACATTATTGGTGAAGACAGGCTCTATAAAGGCCTTGTCCATGCTGGTAGGGGGGCAATTCAAGCAGTTTACCACAGAATCTTCTTCAAAAGCATTGCCTTTATTCTACATTTTGTTAAGAGTAAATATAGATGTGATAATATACGAAAAAATGGAGAATATTTAAGATAAGATGAAGAGTGATGCTACATAACCAAGTAGCTATAAATGTAAGTGCAGCGATACAGGCAAAAGGTACAGCCAAGAGCAATGCACAACTAAACTTCTTCAGTACCAACCTTATGGTAAGAGTAAATATAGATCTGATGTGTAGAAAATGGAGGGCAAAGGAAAATAAGCTGCAGAGTGATGGTACATGAACAACTACCTGTCATTATAAGTACACTGATAAAGGACAACATGTACTTACAAGAACAATGCAGAGCTAAAAAAACATTGGCATTGGATATATTCTACACTAATGTAACCATTCATACAGATCAGATAATTTGGAGCGAACAATTGATAAGCAAGCTATCATGCATACTGTTGTCACATGATGAACCAGGTATGTATGCAAGTACAGTGATACATGACAACATGTACTAACAAGAGCAAAGCAGCGAGCAGCATATTTGCGATATCCTGTTGATTCTTTTCAAACCGGAATTCTTCTTCGAGCAGATTTCCTGCAAAAAAGATCCGTAAGGCACATGCGGAAAAGTAGAAGTTCAAATTGTCATGTGATTTCATAGACATTACCTCAGTACTAGTGCATAACAAGGTTTTTCCATTCAATGTCTTCTAAATTTAGCACAGGAGACTTCACCGGAAATTCGTTTACTTGCCATCAAAGTGTGATTTCCTCAGATAACATCGATATTGCTGCAATGCTTCCTTGAAAAGCACAAGCAAGCTTTGCTCGTCATGACTATCCAGATTAACCCTCACCTAGTTACAGCAATGTAATATAAATCATTGATGTGTTCAATCAACAGAAAACAGGAAAATAATAACCATGAATAATAGCACTTACATGTAAGTTGGACAGGAAGATGTGAAAATGGTGTTTGTCTTCACAATAATCTTCCCATGATGGGAATATATGCACGTAGTCCCTAACAACATTGAAAGCATTGTCTTTTAAACTGGGAATAAATGGAATGGGGTTCCAATCTGCAGGAATTGGCCATCTCTGCAGTTGGGATAGGTCTTCGGCCGGTGGACTTGCTGTGCTTTTTGCTGGAGTGGGATTTTTCTGTGGTACAGCTGGTGGTATGGCGAATGAAATTGGTATACCTTTTTCTGGAGTGCAGGTCCTGTGTGGTGGGGCTAGTGGTGTGGCCAGTGAGGTATGGGTACAGTCTGTTGGAGTCGGTCCTATGTTTTGTGTCACTGGTTGTACAGCCAATATAAGTGGGATGATGTCTGATTTCTCCGGCACCACCACGTTTTTCAAGGACTTTGCTGGTGCTCCTTCAGGTTCGGCAATCACCCTCTTCCTTTTTGATGTCTGATGCACAAGAACATCATTTGAGTGGAAAAACATGGTATGATGACAGATGGAATATGTATTGATAATGGATGGGCATGGCATCTCGACATATATGATGAGTAAACTAAGCAGATGGTGGTGCAACAAAGTAGAAGAAATGCAAGACAAAATATGCAAGATACCCGCAATCAATAAAACATTGCCAAATTAGAACAGGCACCTTGATGGGTGAATAGGACAGGCCATCTGCCTTTGACTCCTCGAGGTTAGAATAGTCATTAGGATCATATTCTGAACAAGAATCAATAGGTGGGGAGCGTATGAGTTTCATTGCATCCAGAATGGCACTCGATGCCTTGGTGCCAATTTTGTAAGTCATTGCAGTGTTTAGCTTCAAGAGTGGACTGCTGCTACTGCGACACAAAGCAGCTACACAGATCATAGTGTAGATATAACGGGAAAACCTTAAGCATCAGAGTAAAATCAGCAAAGTGGAACTTGCTGGAATATATGTGCTAGTATTGCCGGTACGGCTAGAAAGGCTTCGGATACCAGCTCTCTTCAAGTGAAGGTGCGGTACTGTTAATATCAGTGTAACTCTCAAAGGCGACACAACTCCCCGCATTTCCTTGCTATTCTTATAGGATTCAAGTGGGCAGGCCACTATAAATCCTATTCCTATGTTTACAAGATCCTACGAATCAAAGAGGCTCAAAGTGTCCATCACAATCGACCATATAGACCTCTACACTGCAAATGTCCCTGCTCATCTTCAGTACAAGGAACATACCGTACTACTATCATACTCCCTCCGTTCCAAAATATAAGTCTTGGTAGAGATTTCCACTATGGATCACATATAGATGTATCCAGATACATTTTAGTGTGTAGATTCACTCATTTTGCTCCATATGTAGTCCATGGTGGAATCTATACAAAGACTTGTATTTAGGAACGGAGAGAGTACATATTAAAGAAGAACGGAAGAGGAACATGGTAAAGAAGAGCAAGCAGATTTTGGATAATAAAATGTTGGTTGCGCAGTGCCCACACGTGATGAACAAGAGCGCATTAAGAATGCAACTCCCAGCTGTCTCTCGACCATTTCAGGCGGTTGGATGAAGATCCTACGTCTCCTAACCCTTCTTCTTCCTCGTCTCTGATTCTTCCCATACAGAACAACGCACGGGCCGCCGGCCGGACCACCGGCCCCCACCGCCTGTGTTCCTCCGCCACCCCCACCCCACCCCCGCCCCAACCCCCACCCGCGTCGAGTTTTCTTCGTTCGGCGAGGCCCCACAACCACCCGAGCCCCTTCGATCGAACCAGCGAACTCCGGCGAGCTCTGAAAAATCGACTGACCCAATTTTGAAATATAGTCTACTGTGATTTAACTAGTGTGGAATATAAAAGGGGAAAACCATAAGCATTGCGAGTATAGTGTTGAGCGTGCCATGGCGGATTTGAAGGTGCAAACTGGACAAAGGCAACTTCGCAACCAAGACAAGAAATTAGAGTAAAGCAGTGGCGATCTATTTTCTTGCTGCGATAAATAAGGCGAGCAGATACGAAAGAGTACCGCCTCTGGTGCGGTGCCGTGTACACATCTGCTGAGAATTTGACGGTGCTGCGGTAGCGATGGCTGTTGGCGGCATGGAAGCAGATCTAGGAGGGTAGACGGTGGCGGCAGGGCGCGGTGGACGAGACGGTCGTAGGAGTGGCGCCGGCAAGGTGGACGACGGCGGGGATGAAGCGAGAGGACGGGATGCAAGGATCCCAATCCGAAGCCGTGGACAAGAGAGGTCGATCTCTTGTAATAGACGGCGGCGTCGGGGTATCAGCTCCGGCATGGTGGAGGAGGACGGCGGTGGATGGGGCGGCGGACGGAGGAGGGTGGGGTGGAGAGGGTGTTTTGGCGCCCACGGAGTATGAATGGGGAAAAGGGAGGTAGAGAGGAAGGGGGGACCATGTATTCAGGGCGCGCTTGTCTCAAATGCGAGGATTTACAAACTTAGCCCCCGTTTCAAATTTCTAGTACATCACATCAACAATAGTCCGTTGGGGATAGGACGGTAATATCGCATACACCAAATATTTGCTGACGAGAGTTTGTTTTTGGCGTCCACCGTGTATGAATATTAATCGGGGAGGGAGTCGATTTCGGCCGAGGACACACTGTGTTTTGGCGCCCACCGTGTATGAATCCGGGTGAGAGGCGGTTACGTCATGTTTGGGTGAAATTACAAACCTACCCCTATCGAAACCTATAGAAATCCAACAGATAGGCTTTGCGTGGCAGGGATAGGCAGTAGTGATTTCCATCTCGCAGATTTTGGTTTCGGGCGGTTACTGCGACTTTCCCCGCTTCGTTCAAATTTTGCAGAGTGCACGTTTACCGTGCCAACTCAATTTGAATCCTGTTTGTATTCTGTTTTTTTCAGGCGGGATCCATTTTCAATTGGAATTACATTCTATATACATCATTTTTTTATATGTACTTTCAAAAGCACAACACCATTTATACATAAATATGGTTTACAAATGGCATGATCTCACATTCATAAGGTTGTATCCATCAATTTGGATTTTCAAATATTTGAAACCACTTTATGTTGAAATCCAATGTATGCATTCCTCGCTAACTGTCTCCAATTAATGTGTGTTTCATGCGGAGTTTTTTTTACTTCTTAAACATGTATAATGTGTTTCACACACGCAACATATAGTGTAATCCCATTTAGACATTAATTGCATATAAACCATGCATTGTTTGTAATTGAAGAATCTATGGATCACCAATATTGATAAACTATATAACATTACACGTGTGCCCAAATTCAAATGAATATGCATGTTTGATACACCAATATGCGTTATGATATTATCGATTTCGTGATCTCCAGTTTAAATATTTGAATCCCCTTTAATCGAGATATTCGTCTTCATATAGCTATCACTCATGCTTATATAGGACTATCTCTCTATACCTATACGCGTTCATCGTCTCTCAGGTATCTCTCGTGCTACCGTATGTCGACAATGATCTTTTATCTTCGTAACACACTGACGATACTCTCTCCCTCGACCTTCATCACTCTATCTCTCTCTAAGTATATCTCGCTCCCCAATATGTGTCTCTAACTATGATTCTCCATGTGGAATCTCTTTCTCTCACACAAACACAAAACTTTGTCTCCCGGGGTCTCATTTCTCTCTACTATTCAAAGGCGAGTCCCAAACGGTCATGGGGAGGGCCCTTGGTATTCAACCTCTTATAAAGAGACCAAGGCCTTACTCCTTTCTTTCAATCTCAAACGAGTTCGCCCTTCGCCTCGAGTTCCAACACCCAAGGCTCCAGATTTCAGGCACTTCGGACCTTCGACAATGTCCGATTCCGACCTTCGAGGCCGATGGATGCCCTCCTCCGTCACGGAGGAGGACGTGCTGATGTTGAGAGAGGCCAGGTTCTTGACCGGCGAAATCTGGCATAGGCTGCCTGCTCAAGGGCAAGTCATTCCCACTCCCAAGCCTGGTGAGAGTGTGGTGTTCATGTCTCACATCCTTCGGGGGCTAGGCTTCCCGACGGATCCCCTCGTGAGGGGGCTCATGTATTATTATGGGCTGGAATTTCACAACTTAGCCCCGGAGTCCATCATGCATATTTCCTCATTCATCGTCGTGTGTGAAGCCTTCCTCCGTATCACTCCTCATTTCGGACTATTGCTCAAGACCTTCAAAGTAGAGCCGAAGATGATCGAGGGATGGCACGCGGAGTGCGGAGGTGCTTTTATAAGCAAGAATGCTGGTGCTCCATGGCCCGAGGGCTCTTTTCAAGAGGAGTCCAGCTTATGGCAACGAGAGTGGTTTTATATTACCGCTCCCAGGGCCCCCAAGTGGGTGGCGCCACCTGCCTTTCGCCCGGGTCCCCCACCACAGCTAGCGTCATGGGTTAATAAAGGACCGGACTGGGGTCCGTCCAAGGACGTGCCCTTGTTGCAGGGCCGCATTCGAGATCTCCTAGAAAGAGATATCAGTCTGGTCGCGGCGACACAGGTTATGCTGATTTGCCGAGCTCTGCCCTGCAAACCTCGCCCCCTCCGCCTGTGGGAGTTCAATCTGGAGGGACCACGAGCGCTCCAACATTTTATGGGCGCGACGCCCGTGGAGATGTACAAATTGTTCTTCGGATCACAAGCAATGTGTCCGGACTTGACCGAGGATGCAGGTCTGAGCTGCAACCGCCCGGATACTCAAGTAAGTAGCCCCGTGCCCGGACTCGCAATCCGCATATTTATCATAAAATTGCCCTTAAAAGAGTTGTCCTTTAAACAGGAGTGGATAGCGAAAGCAAAGCTAATCAGGTGTCCGGCCCCCCTCCCCGAGACCACGCCGGGTCCCGTACTAGTCAGGATGTTGGAGGTTGTGCCTTCGGAGGAAAGCGAGGGAGGGGACAAGGAATCTACGGCCTCCTCGAAGGAGGCTGTTTGGAAGGGAGGAATCGAAAATTCCTCTCCTCAGGGGAAGAAGAGGACCGCCTCTGAAGACCCGAAGACCATGGCCTCAAAGCGGGGGAAGAAATCTTCGCCAGAGGGTCCTGTGCTAGGGGATGCTTCGGCCGAATTATGCCCTCAAGGGGATCAGCCCTCCACCGAGCCGTAAGTAGAGAGGAGTTTTTCTTTTTAAGAGATAAGAGAAATCCTTGCTTTATATCTGAGAAAAGTAATCAAAAATTTACCTTGTAGCTCGGACCTTAGCCCTTCTCAGCAGAGCTCGTCTTTGGGGGATCTTCTTCCGGAAATGATGGAGAGCGGAACGCCTCCCCCTGCCATACCGCCTTGCGAGGCGGGTGACCCTGAGGTATCGTCGCGGAGGGTTTCTCCGAATCCGGCAGGGCCGGAAGGTAGTCATATGGCCCCCCAAAGCCCTCCGCGTCCGGCCTTTGAAAAGGGCCATTGGACGAGTCCGGCACCGTCTGGTGCACGGTTGGAGGAGCTGAAGGATCTGCTAGGGCGAGCATCTATCTCAGAGGAGCACCGTGCATTGATGGGCACAGTGATTGAGAGGATTTCATCCGCGGAGAGCGGATTGCACGAGGCCGTCAGGAGTTTACTGACAGGTTTTGAGGTACGCGAAATAATGTACCCTTTTTGGACAGTTGCCCATAAATAAGATGCGCCCTGTGTAGGTAGTTGCCCCTGAGACTCTGTGCGTTGTCAAAAGTGACGGCGCGCAGAGGATCATAATCCCAGGTCTAATACGCCGCCTTCATACGTAGGTGGCGAAGTGTCCTGTGGCCAGCCGGACTGATGAATTTGCCGAGCTAAAGCGGCAACTTGACGTGGCAGATGTCGACATCGCGCTTGTCAACAAGCGGCTTGACAAGGCACAAGGTATGTAATTCCTCCGGCGGCACCTGGTAAGAGGAGCTTTATGCCAATATCTTACAATGTGTGCGCGTGATGCAGATGGTGCTGCTGCCATGGAGAATCTTCGGGCGGAACTTGCCCGAGCCAAGGAGCAAGCCTGGAAAAGTGATGCGGCTGCCGGAAAGGCAATTGAAGAGCTGAAAGCCGAACAGGCTGCTCACTGCCGAAGCAAGAAGGAAATGGCCGAGATGGCCGTGAAGCTGAAGAACGCTGCTAACCGTTGCAAGCTTCTTGAAAAAGAAGATCGGGCGGAACAGACGGACCTGAAGAAGGCCGTTGCCGATGCCAAGGATGCTCGCTCTGCGATGAGAGCTATGAAGGAGGAGCCGCGTCAGGCCGGAGAGATCGCGGCTGGAAAGCCCTTTATGCTGTGGAGGAAGTTCTATGATCCTAAACATGCTCCGTTAGACCAGATGTGGAGTACGGCGGACACCTATCTGGATTTAGCAGCGAGTGCCGCAGATGCGGCCGAACACTTCCGAGATCAAGAAGATCGCGAAGTGGAAAAGCTCTTCTGGTCGCAGTTCCACAATCCAAAGTGTCCACTGTCATGAGCCGATCGTTTGGCCGAATGGGCCGAACTAAATAGGTTGTCCGGACTCGCCATGAAGTATGTCATGAGTCATCTGTGGCCAGAGACGCAAGAGCCGAAAAGTTATTTCAACTTGGTGCAGTAGTTCCTTGGTGCGGCGCTGCATATCAATGCGATGAAGAGGTCAGCGTGCATAGAGGGTGCGCAGATGGCTCTTGCCCGTGTCAAGACATACTGGGCGAAAATGGAAGCCACCGCTGTTGCATCCCCAGACTCGGATGGAAGCCGAGTACCTGCCGAGCACTATTTTCAGGAAGTTCTGCAAGGCGCTCGTTTAATAGAGATGCAGTGCTCGAAGGATACTATATTCAAATAGCATATATTATTGTAGAACAATATTATGATAAATTGTAGAAGCTTTTTATACTTGTGCCTGCAAGTATTATGATACCTCCTGTGCGGTCGTTTAACATCTATGTATATATAATCTGAAAGATGGCAGTCGTCGGCTTCAGCCCCCACGCACATAATGCGGGGGTGTTCGCAGAAGGCGCATTTTCACACTTGATCCAACGTCTTGGTCCTACAAAGGAGGTGATAGCGCAGCGAACTAGGCAATCAGACTATGATGCTTTATCACTTTCACTTAGCCATAGGAGTTTGACAGTGAGGCTACTTATATAGCCCCTGGTGGCACTTGCGCTCGCCCGAACTCGGGGCGCATATGTGCCTGGCCAGGAAACGGCCCTTCGTTAATGCGGAGGAATCCTAAAGATTCCGGTAAGTCATCAAGTGGTTGACCAGTCTCACGCTATATCATGACAGTCAGTTTTCGGCTTTCTCTACTGAGGTGCTCACCTGGCCGAACCGGGGCACAATCGCAGTAGTTCTCCTGGTGGCGCCTTAGCCGATAGAGTGGAACGTAAGGCAGCAAAACACAGGAGCCGGGCAAACCCAACATTTGACCAAAGACATGATTCGGAGCTGATGCATATAAGGCCAAACCCGCGACGCCGAACACTCCCTAAGGTATTCGGTCTTTATGAGGGCGGGCGGGATAACACCCTTAGTAATAAGCCCCTAGTGTCCAGGTACGCGCAAAACTCTGACGTGGCCACATGCCAAAAACCCCACCTCCTCCTTGGTTATACCAAGAAACCAGGGGATGTGTATCAACAAGGGACAGTAAAAAAGGTTTACGCAGGGTCTTAATCTGAAAAGAATCCTTGGAACGGGTCCCTGCTGCACGTCTGCGCCCGTGTCTTCGTTGTGCCGTATCCTGGACGGGCGTAGCACGGTGTTCATCTGTAAAAAGAGAGGAACTTAGTTGAAGAAAGATCGTGCTGAACATAAGTTATACTAAATAAACAAAGTATAAATCGAAATGGGTAAAATTGAGCTTTATTGTCTCTTGTTTTATATGCGCGGAGCCCCTAGTACAGGGGTATACGGCTATTAAGCCTTTATCAATTGTATGTTTATGCTGGACTCGTCTAGCCGTGTCCATGGTCTTGACGACCTGTGTAGGTGCTTTGGCTGATGAAGCCGCTTTATTGTGGGGCTGTCAAGGCAGCCGCACTGTCTTCCGCGCGAGAGGGACACTCAATGTTTTCCTTTTAATGAGATGATGCCTCGTGGACTGGGCATCTTAAGCGTAAGAGATGCATCATGCGGTATTGCATTAAAGCGGGCAAAAGCTTTGCGTCCCATCGGTGCTTGATAGCTACTTGAGAATGGGGCGATGTGGAAAGTTAGCTGTTTGCGACGGAAGTTATCGGGGGAGCCGAACATAACTTCTAGCCGGAGAGAACCCATACAACGGGCATCCTGGCCTGGCGTTAACCCATGAAAGGAGGTTTTGCTATGGCGAATTTTTGTTGGGTCTATCCCCATGTTGCGGATTGTGTCCTGGTATAACAAGTTTAGACCACTGCTGCCGTCCATCAGGACATTTGTAAAGTGGAGTCCGCCGATTATTGGATCTAATACCAAGGCAGTCCAGCCTGCGTTCCGGATACTTCTAGAGTAATCCTGATGGTCGAAGGTGATCGGTTTTAACAACCATTGGCGAGACTCCTTTGGGACAGGCCATATGGCGCGTATCTCTGGTGGCGCCGTTCTGTTCGTCACGTGAAGTAAGTTTACTGTTTTGACTTCTTGTGGGAAATCCTTTTGTTTCCTGGTGCTCTGCTTGTGGGGTTCATCGTCGTCCTCACTTGGTGTGTCGAGCCCCTTGTGTTCGGCGTTGAGTTTGCCAGCTTGCTTGAAAACCCAACAATCTCTGTGGGTATGGTTCGCAGGCTTCCCGGGAGTACTGTGTATTTGACATATCTTGTCCAAGATTTTGTTTAAGTTGGATAGCTCGTCCATGTTATCCTTGAGGGGCGGCTTTCTCTGATTCTGTCGTGAGCTTTTGAATCCGGCGTTGACCGCCATGCTCTTTGGGCTGTTTCCCTTATTCTGGCGCTGGTCCTTGCTGCGTCGGGGTTTTCCGTTTCCATCGCTAACTTCGGATGTACTTGGGTTGCTGGTGCTACATCTTGCCAACCAGCTGTCCTCTCCTGCGCAAAAGCAGGTCATGAGGCTTCTTAATGCGGCCATTGTTCTTGGATTTTCTTGGCCGAGGTGTCTGGCGAGCCATTCGTCTCGAACGTTATGCTTAAAAGTTGCTAGGGCTTCAGCGTCCGGACAATCGACTATCTGATTCTTTTTAGTAAGAAATCTGTTCCAGAATTTCCGGGCTGACTCTCCGGGCTGTTGAGTTATGTGACTGAGATCGTCTGCATCCGGAGGGCGGACATAGGTCGCTTGAAAATTTTCCCGGAAAGCATCCTCAAGCTCTTCCCAACTTCCAATGGTGTTTTCGGGAAGGCTTTTGAGCCAATGCCGGGCTAGCCCTTTAAGCTTAGGGGTAAGTATTTTATGGCGTGGAGGTCATCTCCTCTGGCCATGTGTATGTGGAGGATATAATCCTCGATCCAGACCCCAGGGTCTGTTGTTCCGTCATACGCCTCTATGTTTACGGGCTTGAATCCTGCTGGAAATTCATAGTCCAGCACCTCATCGGTGAAACATAGGGGGTGTGCGGCACCCCTGTATTTGGGTGTGCCGTGATGTTCAGATATTTGTTGTGTTGCATTGCTTACTAGAGCTTGCTTTCTTGGCCCATATATAGATCTGGCTGGGCCGTCTTTTTGATGCGGATCCTTTGGTGGATCGCGTGCCAGCTTGTGTGCGGCGCCGCTTGCCGCTCCATGCTGGCCATGCGGTCGTCCATCCGGGACGACCGCATGGCTTTCCTATTTTTTTGACTGCGGGGGCTCTAAGGCCTCCTCGTCAAATTCAGGCAGTAGCTTTCGCATTGGATAGCTTTTTGTGCGGCGACTGCCGCCATTTTTGTCTGCGGTGTTGTGTACTTTGCTCCATCTAATTCTGAGTGCATCTTCCGCAGTTTTGAGCTTCCGCTTCTGCTTTTTCAGGCTATGTGCAGTGGCGACGAGCCTTTTGTGGAGGTTCTTCTGCTCCATGAGTTTATCCGGCGTAAGGTCATCCAGACTGTTGTTTTCGCCGGGGACGGGGTGTTCGGTTTGTTTATCCAAGTTGCCCTGTTCGGACGCTTGCTCGAAGGCATGTTCGTCGTCCGCCGACTCGTCCCACTCTATGGCTGGGTCTGTATGACTGCTGTCCCTGTCGAGGCGGGGCTTGGAGCGGCTCTTATGTCGCCGCTTTGATTGCTTTTCGAGTGAACGATCCCTCGTTGCATCCCTGTGTTCCTCGTTGTCGCTTCCTTTGGGTGTGTCCACCATGTATACATCATGAGATGAGGTGGCTGTCCAGTGCCTTATAGGCATTGGTTCATGTTCATCTCCTACATCGTCGTCCATACCATCGATGTCTTCGGAGTCGAAGTCGAGCACGTCGTTTAAATTATCGACAGTGGCACGAAGTGGGTGGTGGGTGGGCATCGAATTTCTTCATCGTCCACATCCCAATCCAGCCGGTCATAGTCCGGCCAGGGCTCTCCTGACAAAGAGAGAGACCTGAGTGAATTCAGAATGTCGCCGAAGGGCGAGTGTTCAAAGATGTCTGCGGCGGTGAATTCCATGATCGGCGCCCAATCGGATTCGATCAGTAGGGGCGCGGGGGGCTCGAAGTCCGGAGAGGAGTCCGGCACCTTGGAGTCACGGGCTTCGCAGAGGACAAGGCTGGTGTTTGGCTTGATCGCCGTAGAGATTGCAGCCCCTGAGGCAGTGTCTAACCACCCATCCTCGATTGGTGTGATCGGCTCCGAGCTAGGGGTCGGAGCGGACACAGATGCAGCCTCCAGGGCACTGTTCGGCGGTAGAGCTAGATCATGCCCATCGTGACAGTGCGGCGCGCTCGGCTGTGGCTCGAATCCGTCGAAGATCAACTCTCCGCGGATGTCGGCCGTGTAGTTCAAACTTCCAAATCTGACCTGATGGCCAGGGGCGTAGCTTTCGATCTGCTCCAGATGACCAAGCCAATTGGCCCACAGTGCAAAGCTGCCGAATACGAAGATCTGTCCGGGGAGAAAAGTCTCACCCTGGATCGCATTGTTGTTGATGATCGGAGAAGCCATCGGGCCTAAAAGTGACGACACAGAGGAACTCTCAATGAAAGCACCAATGTCGGTGTCAAAACCGGCGGATCTCGGGTAGGGGGTCCCGAACTGTGCGTCTAAGGCAGATGGTAACAGGAGGCAGGGGACACGATGTTTTACCCAGGTTCGGGCCCTCTTGATGGAGGTAAAACCCTACGTCCTGCTTGATTAATATTGATGATATGGGTAGTACAAGGTAGATCTACCACGAGATCAGAGAGGCTAAACCCTAGAAGCTAGCCTATGGTATGATTGTTTTTCGTCCTATGGACTAAAACCCTCCGGTTTATATAGACACCGGACAGGGCTAGGGTTACACAGAGTCGGTGACAATGGTAGGAGATCTACATATCCATATCGCCAAGCTTGCCTTCCACGCCAAGGAAAGTCCCTTCCGGACACGGGACGAAGTCTTCAATCTTGTATCTTCATAGTCCAGGAGTCCGGCCGAAGGTATAGTCCGGCTATCCGGACACCCCCTAATCTAGGACTCTCTCGGTCATACTCGGACGGCCTTGCTCATGTATATCGTCCATCACAACGACAATCTATAAAACAGCCTAAGCTAGAGAGGGTACTATGGTAGTATGGTATGGAGTATGTACTATCGTGAGCGACCGATCTTAGACTAGCCACAATGGGAGTAACTTCAGAAGTAACATTGAGTCCAACTCAACAAATTTGCTTATGTGGCAATGAGTTAATGAGGAGAGAGGTAGTAGTAGTAACTTAGCTAGTTACTGTAACATCACATGTCCCAATGCAATATGAGTCTATAACATAATAAATGAAGCTCTGCATGTTACCACACTTATGTTACTACCCACTATGAAGGTAGTAACATAGTCTAGGAATATGTGTATGTTACTAGTGTATGTTACTCTTCATTGTGGCTAGTCTTAGTGCCACTGCACACCAAAAACAAATAGTCCCAAAACACTTAGGCGCGGTGCATTAACTTCTACCTTGTTTCTTGTTTCTTGTTTCTTGACATATCAACCAATAAGAGATGAGAGGTGTGCATGCTTTTAATGACTTGCAATGGCTAGTTCATTGCATGCAATGCTATTAATTAGCAAATAAACATTGGTGACCCCAGGAGGAAACGGTACTAAGCGCATGGACCTATGAAAAATGAGTATCAACCAATGGATTATGGATTTAATTGTTAAACAATAGCAATTTTGTCTCATGCAAGAGCCTAGCTAGTACTCCAAGGAACCGCACCACGCGAGCATTCGCAACTGCCATGTTCGTCTTGCGCTTGGCTCTTCGCCTCTTCAAGAAGATGAACAATGATGTTACTCCTACTTCTACAGTATCGAATCCACTGCTGCATGTCTGTCCACCTCGTGCGGGAGGGATAGCATGTAGCGAAAGCTTCTACTTACTGCTCCTGCCTTTGCGTCTATGACAGGTGGGCCCAACAGGTGGTTGGCCCTCCTGTCATGCAGCCAAAGGCAGGTGCAGTTAAGGCACCGGAGCTCAGTCCGCGAGGGAGAGGGCGTTGTAGTAAAAATTTCTCGGTCTTGTATGAGTTGACACGCACATCAAAGCACTGCACTCGATATAAGTGTTTTTACACATTTCGAATGGGCTACTTCGTATGTAGGAGTAGACATATTCTGCTTCGTATGTAGTCACTTGTTGCAGTCTCTAAAAAAACTTGTATTTGGAAACGGAGGGAGTACAACGCATGCATGCATGCTGTGACTTTCCTTTTGATACTTGCATGTGTTGATTTGATGCACCTTGCCAAATTTTGACTATAAATTTAACTAACCAAATTTTCATGCATGTCACAAAAAATTACGGGGCTGTTTGGATTGTGACTATGTTTGTCTTATGTTGCCACATTATTTTTCCCACACTTGCCACACTTGCCTAACCTGAGTTGCTCAAATTGTTAGACACACTTTGGCTTGCCTAAGGGAATCTAGCCACAATTTTTGTGTCTATGACATGTGGGGTTCACTGCTAATAAAAAAAATTCTGTTCTTAGGTGTGGCTAATAAAAAAGACATATATTTAGGAACGGATGGAGTAGAAAATAAAAATAATAATGCATGTTGGGGCAACCCACGTTTCCGCTAATTTTAGCCATGGGCTTGTTCACCATTTTTACGAGGGGGTGGTTGTTCATTTAATTGAGGGACTTGTAGTACCAGACTTGAATGATACAAAGTGCGACCTGGCACACCGTAACACCACTTGGAATAAGCGGGTAGCTATCTCAAAAAACAATCAACAACTAAAAAAACCGCGACCTGGCATGTAGTAGTACACAATTTTAAACGATTGTTATGATGGAGTGAAAAAGGAAAACTACCCCACTACGTATATATGGGCCGGAGCCTCCGCACTTGCTTGCTAGGGTTGCTCTATTCACACACTCTCATCCTCTCCAGATCTAAACAAGATAGGGGTAGTAACACTGTCTTTCTCCCTTCAAAAAACACTGGCTTTCTATCCTCACCGCTTGTTACAGATCCGGACGTATCCCCCTCCGCCGGTGAAGGGGAGGAGGGGCAGCGTTTAGGCCATCGTCGATAGCGAGGGAGGAGACCCACTGCCGGCCGCACTATTATCTCTGGCCGAGCGCCGGCGCGGGAGGTCCTCCGATCCCTTTGTTGTTGCTTGTGGGCGGATCCGGCCTCCCGCCGCCCACCTATCCACATCCCGACGACCTTCAGGTATATTTTCGTTCGATACCGCCTTAGCTCTACTTCCCCAACTCGCTACGTCGCTGCATGTGCATCATTTTCTACCTCTCAGCCCCTCTCGATCGGATGGTCCAACGTCACATTTTTTTCTATTGTTAGAGGTAAAGCTACTTCATGGAGTCGAATCTTGTACTCCCTCCGTCCGAAAATACTTCTCATTGAATTGGATGTATCTAGATGTATTTTTGTTCTAGACACGTCCATTTTGATGACAAGTAATTCCGAACAGAGGGAGTACTTGGTTCAAACAAGAAATAAAGTGGGGGTGGGGGAATTTAGTATGTACATCGGACTTGGTACAAACAGGAAGGAAAGGGGGTGAAAGTAGTACAGACTGGTCATCCAACCGGTCTCTTGGTCGAAAAGGGAAATATAGGGGTAACGCTGTACACAGTGGTATGACCAGGACTAGATTTGCTATCCACACATAGGAGTAGGTGGCTGGAGTGAACAAAAATGGGACCAACCTAGATATGTTTCTTGGATATTTGTTTCTCGGGGCAACAAACTATGAATCACCACTTTATGCCCCTCTTTACGTACATGGTGATGGATTGCTGGTGCACCCACTGTCCCATGCCCTTATACCAAATATTTAGGCTCCGTTCGGAATAAAGGGGCAGAAAACATATGTCTTGATGAAAATAGAGTAATAGGAAAGGAATGTAGGTATAAAACTATGGAACAGCGAAGCGGAGGAAACTCTCAAGAGAATGTGTTCGGATGGACTATGAAATGTACAGATTTGTTTTTTTAGAGTAGCATGCTTGGCAGTATGAGATGCTATTTGTTTATTTAGATGCACAGTGACTACTCTTGTCCTCACCTCACGTACCACACATAGGTTGATTTTTTTATTCTGGCAACACAACACAGCAACCTGTCTAACGCATGGCAGCGAGCGCCTGCCTCGGGCTTCCGCCCAAAAAATGAGCAGCGCGTGGATGTTTCTAATCCTATGGAATCAGTACTACCAGACCAGCTTTCCTATGAAACACTATTCACCTTTCCCGTGTTCCGAATGGTTGGAAGGGAAAGAATACCGTAGGAATTGTGTTCCTACGAAAATCCTGCACCAAACCTGTGAACCGAACGCAGCCTTAGCTGTTCTTAATCTAATGTCCCTGGTAAAAATGAAGCCATGCCACTGTTATAATCCATGACAAGTTTAGCAAAATGTTTTTGCCTGTAATTGTTTGAGACTCTGACTGTTTCCTCTGTGCCTTTTTGTGCAAACAGGGATATCCAATTCACCTGGTTGCTGTTGTGACCTTTTGGTGCACTACACAAAACTCTTCTTAAAAGAACTTTTGTGTTGTTTAACTGGACTGTTAGAATGGAATAGTTGGTTCATTTTGGTGGAACTGCACAAAGGGAGATCTGTGTTCCAATCCTCATCATCCATATTGGCGCCATAACCTTCCTTTAGGTAAGAATGATATTTAATGCATGTGTTCATCTCTATTTTCCGACTACCATGAGAAAATAATGTTTTTTTACTAGTAAACTTGTACTCCCTCACTGAAAAAACCAATTCTGAATTAGAAGGCCAATCATGTACTTGGTTTCACCAACTGGTGAGGAGAAAGAGAAACAGAGCATGAAGAGGAAGAAGAAGAAGAATAAACAATGCCAAGGCAATCTTGCTGAAGCCAGAGGCCTCAGTCGAGGCCATTCAAGGGCTCCGGCAACGACTACCTTACATGTGAGACGATCCTCCAGGGAGCCCTTCCACTTGTGCTGTCTCACTTAATTAATTAGGAGTACTTAAGTACCACTAATTATTACTGCCTAATTTTCCTGTTGGAGTTAAACAAATCTTTAGTAGGACCCTATGCTGAATCATGTACGTGTGTATGTTTGTCTATGTAGGTGAATCATGTGGTGGAGCAGGGAGGGAATATTATTAGTGTCATGACATAATAGTGCTATTGTTTTGCATGTCAATTTATTGCCACTGGTTCAATGAGGCAATGTTTTGCGTATTGTCCATCATGAATTTGATGCTACTGTTTGAGTAATATGCTAATGCCTTCCTATCCTTTCTCACTAAGCTAATGAAGGTTTCACCTTGTTCCTACTTGTGCAAACAGGGATCATGTTGTGCCAATCATACATTTTAGTGGAACTACACAAGACAATACAATGAACTGTATCCCAGCCGGTGCTTTAACTCCGCTGGAAGTTCTTGATAATCTTTCGATATAATCTCAGCACTGGTAAACAACAGTGATTTCAACCATACATTTGAAGTGCACAAAAATATATACTATTGTGTGATTCTAGTGAGTGCTTTATCATTTCTTATGGGACTACATGAATAAGTTTTTTTTTCTTAGGTTGGTACGGGCCTAAGGCCTTCATCCATATTAGTTTGTTGTCATCTCTATTTGTATCGTGCTACTGTCATGAGAAACTCCTTTATCTTTGCACGTTAAAGTTTTGCAACCTATGAATAAATGGCAATGCTTTGAGTGTTGAGTGAGCTAATTGGCACTGATTAAATAAACTAATACCTCTCTTTAAGCAAGACTACTATGTTGCTAACTTTACCCATTAAGATAATGAGGGTGCTTCTATTTGTTAGTGTATGTTCATCAACTAGTCCCACTATTACAGTAATCTCACTCTCTCAATATATGTGCCAACAGGGATGCCTCGATTTTGGTGGAACTGCACAAAAACTTTGGGTGCTTCATTGCCTCGACAGCTTCCGTCCTTTCCTGTCAGTCGCTAAACTCCGCATGCTTTCTTCCTTTGCTGTCAGTTGCTTGGCTTATCTCGGCTTCCAGTCAAAGGAAATAGTAATTGATATGCTACCTCACACAGGTTGGTACTGGTCTTTATCCTGATTATTGTGCCTGTCATATGTATTGGCAATTTGGTATTGTGCTACTGTTTGCTGATTTCATAAAGGAGTAATTTGGAGCCTGAACTCGCAGGCAAATCATTACATCGGGTGATTTTAGTAGAACTGCACAAAATCATCAGATGCTGAAAAGAAGTGCCTATATTCATTCGAGTATCAACCGGCGTCAACCAATTGTCAAACTCCAAGTATTAGGAGAGTGAACGCCAAAAATATTGCTTGGTGCATAGCCCAGAAAAACAGTCCAGTCTTTGGTCCCAACTTGTGCCTTTTGGTTATCGACACATATGGTAGCGAACTATATGGCATGGAGTCTAAAGATTCCACACAAGTTGGTTGACGCGTATATTCATCTGGCACTTAATCAGTCTGCACGCCAAGGATGCTCCATTTCAGTTGAACTACACAGAAAATTTGGGTGGTTCATTTTCTCAACCGCCTCCTTTCTCGTCTTCAATGTAGAATTTTGGCGAGATACAGGACCAAGATGACCCAGTAAACTGGTTGGATGAAAGTAGTGGACAAGTTGCTCAAACGTCCCTCGGCACGAGGCCACTATTTGAGGATAAACCTACAAGCAAAGTTCAGATTGTCTGTGTTGCCTCTTATGTACTCGAAAGTTTACTCGTACAAGAACTAATTTTAGCAAGAAGTACCTCCGATTCAACACCATTTACCAGTCTGTACCCTAGGTAATTAAAGTTGTCCATGGATCATATTGACTGTGATCTCAATCATTTGGATGCATAAAATACTGAAAATGTGTATATCTGAAATCTTTTTGTGAATTATGTATGAATATTGTCTGTGATCTATCAATCATTTGGATGCAATAGATATGCTGAGCTTGTGTATATATTGAATCTTTTGAGTTGTTTTGATATGAATGTTGGCTATGAATATGAACATGTCCTGGTAACCTTGAGTTTGATATGAATTGTTAACCTTTTCTGTTGTATTTGTGTGTGAACTTTGTTAAGTATGCCTACTGTGGGGTATAAAACGCAGGTCTCTTATAAAAGTAATGATGTGTCCAATTTATGTTTTCCCTTCTAACACATTAATATATATTTATATTATTACTATTATCGTATATTTTATAGAGACTTATATATACATTATAAAAACATCCCACGTGTTATTAACTTATAAAAGTAAATGTTTAACGGAAGTTCGCAAGGAAAATCCTGGTTGTTTTTGACTCACAAGCAAGGAAAATCCTGGTGATTGCATACAAAAGCTTGCGAAGATTTTAAGGACCAATTTAATAATAACGCGCTCACTTTTATTTTGAGCAATAACTCGCTAATTTCTTAATTATATATATAATGTGCCTCTCCGGTTTATTCTTTGATATTAATTGCTCCTTCTAACATAACATTATATATATAACGAGCCCACCTAATACGTGTATTTCAAGGAAGTGCAAATGGGCTGGGATTTCTTAGAAAATATAAATGGGCCTGATTGATGCGAAATTATTTGTTCACCCAGCCCAGCAAATGGACTGTACATTCTAGAAAACATGGGTTAAATATATGCCACATTTTTGCAGGCTGACATGTGGGCCAATAGGTCGAAGCCTACGCAGGGCGTTGTCAACTTGGTCAACAAATGATTGTGTCATCCACAGCCATTGGATTTATATCCAATGGCCGGCATGCACCTTCAATCTCTCGTCTTCTTCCTCCAGCGTCGCCGGGACCGCCTGGTCCGGCCTCCGGCGACTAGCGGCTCTGCTTAGTACACATCGCTGCCAAGCGCTACCCCACCGCCGCCCAGGCTATCCCTCCACCCCTCGACACCTCCTGTTATTCTCCACAGACTACAGCCCCCCGCCGCAACAGAACCAGTTATAACCCTTCTCCTCCTCTCAATCTGTGACTCCACTACCGTGTTTTCCCATCTCCGAGTCGTTCCCGTCCGGGGCCTCGCTGTCGTCCACCGCCTCGCTGCGTTCGTTGCGGCATGGTCAACAAACGAGAGTCATCGGAAGAGGACTGTACGTGGAGAGCCTGAAGGCTGGGACCCATGAGGTCCATGGTCGCACGCAAGGAAAGTTCCTCCTTATTAAGCTGAAAAAAAATGTTTCCTCCACCTGACAGCTGGGACCCACCGGCTGTATCTTCGCGCGGAAGGAAGTCCCTCCTTGTTTTGCAAAAAAATTATTCATCCCGTTGACAGCTGGGACCCGTCAGATTTGGTGACTGACTTGTGGGCCTACTAAGCGGACGTGTACGCACGGCTTTGTCAACCTAATCAACAAATGATTCTAGCAGCTGGACCGTTGGATGTTAATCCAACATTCGTGCTCCTTCTTCAACCTCTGTTCTTGCTCCTGTCTCCCATGGGCGGCACCGCGGCTGTGTTGCTGCGCACCCGAACCAGTGAAGTTTCCCACTCCTCTCCATCTGCGACTCCACTGCCCCGTCTTCCCCATCTCCGGGTCGTTCCAGTCTGGTGCCGCTCGGCACGGTGTGGTCAACTATGTCAGTAACCGAGAGTCATTGGAAGATGACTATATGTGAGAGGCTGACAGTGGGGACGCACTGGCCCATGGACGCATGCATGCAACGGAACGGCGAGCAGTGTGGTCAAGGAACAACTTCCATCGGAAGTATAGTGTACATGAAGAGTCTCAGCTGGGTCCACGGCCGCAGCAAGTAAGTGCCTCCTTATTACGCGGAAAATAATGATTCCTCCAACTGACAGCAGGGACCCACTGGACGTGCCACCGTATTTTGCGAAAAATCGTTTGCCCCCTAACTGCTGGGACGCACCTGACGGGCCACCGTATTTCGCGAAAAAAATGTTTCCGCCACTGTCAGCTCGGACCCACTGGAAGTGCCTCCTTATTATGCACAAAAAATGAATACTCCCACGGCTAGCTGGGACCCACCTTGGTGGGAGGCTGACTTGTGGGCCTACTAAGTTGACGGGGACGAAGGGCTTTGTCAACTTAGTCAATATGAATGATTCAAGCTCCAGTGACCGTACGATGTCCATCCAACGGCCGTAGTGCTTCTTCAACCTCTGGTCTTCTTGCTCCAGCTGCCCAAAGCAGCGCCGGTCGTGCCGCATGCTCCTGCCTCTCGTGGCCGGCTATGCTGATGCGGAGGCCTCACCGCCCCCTACTATTCCCACCGCTGGCCAGGCCCTACGGCGACGGCAGCCTCACACCGCAGCCGAACCAGTGAACCCTCGTACTCCTCTCCGCGCGGCTTCCACTGCGCGTCTTCCCCGGCTCCGCGTCGTCCCCTTCCTAGGCCTCGCCGTCGTCCACCGCCGTGGTGCTCTCCGCGCGGCGTGGTCAACGTGGTCAAGGAACGACTTCCATCGGAAGAGTACTGTACGTGGAGAGGCTGACAGCTGGGTCCACGGCCACAGCCCAGTTTTTTTGTGATTTGCCAAGTAAGTGCTTTGTCAGGCCTGTTGGGCTGCAAATCTTTCAAGACGAGGAGAGCTTTCATTCGGCTGGCCGAGAAAATGGCCCATCAGTAATGAGAAATGGGTTGTACATTTTTAAAACACATCAAACCGGCAATTAGTTTCAAATATCTTTTTTTTTCATTTCGAGATTATAATTACATTAATTTTTATGCGTGGAGAATTTGTTGGATTTTATATTGATATACATTTATTTTTAAAATCAGTTTGAATGTGAGTCGAAATTTCGGGATTAAAAACAGTTCGGACCGCACCGAAATATGCAAAATTTCGTATAATTTTTTAACCTGGCCACAATATGGGCTGTAATGCTAACAAAAAGAATATGGGCCTCCAAAAAAAACCTTTAATAATTAGCAAATGGGCTATAAATTATTAGAAATAATGGCAGATGGGATGTTATGTTGTTTTCCACAGATTTAAGGCTTTCCTAAAAAAAAGGTTGGACGCACAAGAAGTGACTGTTGGATGGCCATCCAACGGCCGTCGTGCATCTTCATTCTCTGCTCTTCCTGCTCCAGCCGCTCAAACAAGCGCCGGCGGGACTGCCTGCCCCCTCCTCCCCGCGGCCGGCTCTGCTGCCACGCAGGCCTCACCGCCCCACCGTACTCCCATCACTGGCCTAGCCATCCTCTACTCACCCACACCTGCTGTTATTCTCCGGCCACGGGAGACGAACCAATAAACCCTTCGTACAGTCGTACTCCCCTCCACGTGGGAAAAACAACTGCCGAGTCTTCCCCTGCCTCCGTGTCGTTCCCTTCCAGGCCTCGCCGTCGTCCACCCGCCCTGGTGCTCTCGGCGCGGCCTGGTCAACGTGGTCAATGACCACATGCATCTTAAGTGGACTGTACGTGGAGAGGCCGACAAACTGGGTCCACGGCCGCACGCAGGAAATGCCTCCTTATTTACGCCCAAAATGATGATTCCTCCACCTTACATCAGGGACCCACCGAAAGTTCCTCTGTATTTCGCAAAAAAATGTTACCGCCGCTAACAGCTCGGACCCACCACCTATATCTTCGCACGCAAGTAAGTGCCTCCTTATTACGCACAAAAAAATGAATACTCCCCGTGTTAGCTGGGACCCAGTATAGTGGCAGTCTGACTTGTGGGCCTACTAAGTTGACGGGGATGGAGGGCTTTGTCAACTTAGTCAATATGCACGATTCTAGCTCCAGTGACCGTACGATGTCCATCCAACGGCCGTAGTGCTTCTTCAACCTCTGGTCTTCTTGCTCCAGCCGCCCAAACCAGCGCGGTCGTGCCTCGTGCTCCTGCCTCCCGTGGCCGGCTGCGATGCGGCGGAGGCCTCACCGCCCCTACTACTCCCACCGCTGGCCAGGCCATCCCTCTACTCACCCACACCCCCTGTTATTTGCGGCGACGGCAGCCTCACACCGCAGCGAACCAGTGAACCCTCGTACTCCTCTACGCGTGGGCATCCACTGTCGCGTCTTCCCCGGCTCCACTTTGTCCCCTTCCTAGGCCTCACCGTCGTCCACCGCCCTAGTGCTCTCGGCGCGGCATGGTCAACGTTGTTAAGGAACGGCTTCCATCGGACGTGGACTATACGTGGAGAGGCTGACAGCTGGGTCCACGGCCGCAGCAAGGAAGTGCCTCCTTATTACGTGCAAAATAATTATTCCTCCACCTGACATCGGGGACCCACCGGACGGGCCACCGTATTTCGTGAAAAAAACGTTTGCCCCTGACTGCTGGGACCCACCAGCTACATCTTCGCACGCAAGGAAGTGCGTCCGGGCAGAAAAAACGATTCGCCCCTGACTGCTGGGACCCACCAGCTACATCTTCGCAGGCAAGGAAGTGCCTGACAGTCGGGACCCACCTGGTCGAAGTGTACGTAGAGTTGTCATTCTCGTCGCGAACGTGTACGTACATACTGGTCGATGTAGAGGCGCGCACGTGTCGTAGTAGAGGCGCGTACATGTCGTAGTAGAGGTGCGCACGTAGCATGTACACGTACGTACAGCGGCCAGGGTGCAAGAAAGAAAATACGGCCACATATGTGTACATACGGGCGGGATCTCGAACGCCTACTCGCGCATACGTACGGCCAGGGCTCGTGTACATGGCTGGGTCAGAACGGAGAAATAGCGTCGTCGTCGTGTTCATGGGGAGGCAACGGAATGCGTCGTGTTCATGGGGAGGCAACGGAATGCGTCGTGTTCATCGGGAGGCAACGGAATGCGTCGTGTTCATCGGGAGGCAACGGAACGCGTGGGAGCCAACCGGCTGGGTCGGAACGGAATGCGTGGTCGTGTTCATCGGGAGGGCTTGGATGGAACAGGTGATGGAAACGAGGCCTGGCGTACCGGACAACGGAGGAAACGGACCTCCTATGTTTGGAACGGCGTCCTATTGATCGGGAGGAGTGTGGCGTACCGCAAAATGGAGGAAATAGACCTCCTACGGTCGAAACGGGGGTCATGTTGATCGGGAGGGGTGTGGCATACCCCAAAATGGACGAAATGGACCTCCTACGGTCGAAACGGGGGTCCTGTTGATCGGGAGGGGTGTGGTGTACCGCAAAACGGTCGAAACAGACTTGTGTTGGAGCGCTACGGTCGAAACGGGGGTCCTATTCATCGGGAGGGGTGTGGCGTACCGCAAAACGGGACTCCATGGGATATTGTTCATCTCCACCGTCGACCTCCATGGGCTACCGTCGACCTCCTCCAGCCTCCATGGGCTACCGTCGACCTCCTCCAGCCTCCACGGGCTCCTGTTCATCCAGCCTCCACTGCGCGCTACTCCACCGGCTACTGTTCAACCACCCCTCCACGGGCACCCCTCCACCGTCTACTGTTCATCCAGCCCTCCACACCACGGGGGCCTGTTCAACCACCCCTCCACGGGCACCCCTCCACCGTCTATTCTTCATCCAGCCCTCCACCACACCATGGGGTAATGTTCATCCAGAGGCAACGCCACCGCTCACTGTTCATCCAACCCCCCCCCCCCCGCAACGCTCACTGCTCATCCCAGAGGCAGCATCGACCAGCTTCAGTTAGCAGCAGGAGTGAAGGAACGATTGGGTTTAGTTAACAGCCATCGATCGATCGCTCGGGTTCAGTAACGCGTAGCCTGCAGTGCAATCGCTGGGGTTCAGTTAGAGCCCAACGCCTCGCTCGGGTTCAGTTAGAGCCAACGCCTCGCACACACGCTCATACGTGTACGAGAGAAACGCGCATCGCTCGGCCCCCGACCTCCCACTGTAACCGGGAACTCCCCAAAATTTTCCTCGCCCTCGCTTCTACCACGGTTTTTTCCGTCATGGACGGCCCAAAGAATGTCATGCAGCTGCGTCTCCGGCCCGCCCAGGGTGAAAAGACCATTTTATGTCATGATTTTTTGTCATAGAAGTAGGAGCCCACCACATCTATGATGATACCGGGTTTTGGCACAATTATCGTCATACAAGTGTCATATGTATGATAGAAAAAAATTGTTCGGCCCAAAATGTCACGGATGTGTCTTTTTTTTGTAGTGATGATTTTTCCAACCGGCAGAGTACGCCTGTGGCTATCCCACCATTGAGCAGCGGGTCCCTTCAAGAAGAAGGAAGCAAAGGTGACATAGCTAGCAGGGGCTACATCAGCAGACTCCATCTCATAGGTGATGTCACGGAGCCACTCATCAGCATCCAGAGGCTAAGTTGAGATGTGGCACACAGTTGGGTTGAGGCGCATGAAATCCTGCAGAGTCACTTGGGCTAGCTGCTGGTTCATATTGGGGCGAGGAAACTAAGCCATAATATTCTCCATGAACTGGCAATTCAGATCGAACTGTTGCATCATCCTCGCCATGTACTCAGGCGGTGGTGGGGGATGGCCACCACGACCACGACCACCTGGTCTAACCACCTTGCTAAAATATAACAAGGGTAGTTCAGCATTGAGAAATTTGCAAAGACAAACATCATTCAAGATGAAGAATGCACAATGAAAGAAGCACTGTAGATACTACATAGTAGTCGGCATATCTTACAAAAGGGATCATGCATAGAGTTCGGTACACAGAGTTCAGTACATAGACTAAAGACATCATAGGCGGCACGCAGGCTCGCGGCGAATGCATCTAACACTAACAAGCAAGCCTACATCAGTCCTAAGAGGAACTGTGGAGGTAGGTGTAGCCGGCCAGCTGCTAGTGACGCGACGGGAAGTCCTCCATGTCAGTAGCCTGGGGTCCATGGATACTCTGGTGCAGAACCCGACGCGCAAGTGGCAGAAGAGGACCAAGTGTGGGAGAGTAGCCTCCCACATCTGGTCAGCCGACACCCTGGGGCATCACGGTCCTGGCAGGGTAGATCACAGAACGCGACAGATCACCAGATCGGACAAGGGGTGCAATAGTGTCAGAGCACAGTACAGGTGCTGACAGGTGGTGTACAACTCATGGCAAAGAGCTCGGTTAGCTCTATCTAGCCCATCAGCATGCAGAACCAGGTTCCGATGGTAGAAGGGCTCTCGGTTGACAGTGGAGTAGGCAGCAGTGTAGTATCCCTCTGCACCAACATTGGATGCGATAGCAATGTGCCTGAAAGGGGAGGTGTCCAACTCCCGATACTCTCCACAAAGACGTGTTAGAGCAGCATAAGCAGCATCGTGGACTGCCATGTCGATAGTCACTCCAACACCATGAGTAGTGTGCAGCACGGTAGTGGAGTCATACTCCCGAGAGTAGAGGTGGACGATGGCACGGTACTGCTCCTGGTTAAAGTCCTGCTACTCCTCGTAGACGGTGTACTCAGGGTGCCAGCGATAACCCAGATAGGTCATCATCTCAGCTAACACAGCAAGTGATCCTAAGACACCAATGGCCGTTGTGTGGCGCACGACCTGCCTCATGGGTTCCATCTGAAAACAAAGATGTTTCAAAGGAGTCAAATGACAGTGTGGATATTGTTCAATATACTATTCTAAGAAATAACTAGGGCTTATCCAACTTTTGGGTGAACATGGTCACGGGATCCTAATGTTAGAGTTAGTAAATTCGTTTAACCCGAGTAGAAGAGAGTTCAGAGTCCCAGAGTAAGGATCGAGGAGTAAAAGATCCTAATACCACCCAATTGGCGACATGGGCCCGTAAGACACACAACCATGTTAGTAAAAAGTTTTGCAATGTCTAGACTCGACTTCAGCCAAGAAGTGTGAAAGGGGGATTCCTATAGGCAGTCAGCTCTGATACCAACTTGTGACGCCCCGATTCAATCGTACACTAATCATACACGCAAACGTGTACGATCAAGATCAGGGACTCACGGGACGATATCACAACACAACTCTACAAATAAAATAAGTCATACAAGCATCATATTACAAGCCAGGGGCCTCAAGGGCTCGAATACAAGAGCTCGATCATAGACGAGTCAGCGGAAGCAACAATATCTGAGTACAGGCATAAGTTAAACAAGTTTTCCTTAAGAAGGCTAGCACAAACTGGGATACAGATTGAATGAGGCGCAGGCCTCCTGACTGGGATCCTCCTAAACTACTCCTCGTCGTCGTCAGTGGCCTGCACATAGTAGTAGGCACGTCCCGAGTAGTAGCAGTCATCATCGACAGTAGCGTCTGGCTCCTGGACTCCAAGGTCTGATCGCAACAATCGGATATACAAAGGGGGGGAAGGGGAGCAAAGCAACCGTGAGTACTCATCCAAAGTACTCGCAAGCAAGGAGCTACACTACATATGCATTGGTATCAATGAAAGGGGGTAGTATATGTGGACTGAACTGCATAATACCAGAATAAGAGGGGGGGATAGCTAGTCCTATCGAAGACTACGCTTCTGGCAGCCTCCATCTTGAAGCAGTAGAAGAGAATAGATGGTAAGTTCACCAAGTATCATCGTATAGCATAATCCTACACGGCGATCCTCTCCTCGTCGCCCTATTAGAGGGCGATCACCGGGTTGTATCTGGCACTTGGAACTGTGTGTTTTATTAAGTATCTGGTTCTAGTTGTCATAAGGTCAAGGTACAACTCCGGGTCATCCTTTTACCAAGGGACGCGGCTATTCGAATAGATCAACTTCCCTGTAGGGGTGCACCTGTAACGCCTCGGACACACCCACCGGTGGTCGTTACTCCTGGCAAGATCTAGACTAGCCCCACAGATCAATACTAGTCTTTTCTGCGCACTTTGACCTCACTCGTGCGCACCCGGGAGCAACTTCCCGGTCGGTCACCCATCCTGACACTACTCCAAGCTAAGCACGCTTAACTTTGGAGTTCTGTCCGAATGGGCTCCCGGAAAAGAAGGAATTCCTTATTGATATGAGTAGTCTATCATCCCTAATAAGCCAGGCTATCACATACACCCCCACTCAGAGGAACCGACGTCCTCGTCGGGCCACAGGAACGTTCCCTCTTGGCACAAACGTCTGTGCTTCCAGTCCGGTACATCTGCCATGCCGGGTGCCACGACGGGTCACAAACGTCATGAACAACATGACCACGCACCTGTCTGCAACCATCCGTGTAACCGCGAGGGTCGGCTCTGATACCAACTTGTAATGCCTCGGACACACCCACCGGTGGTCGTTACTCCTGGTGGGATCTATACTGGCCCCACAGATCAATACTAGTCTTTTCTATGCACTTTGACTTCACTCGTGCGCACCCGGGAGCAACTTCCCGGTCGGTCACCCATCCTGACACTACTCCAAGCTGAGCACGCTTAAATTTGGAGTTCTGTCCGAATGGGCTCCCGGAAAAGAAGGAATTCCTTATTGATATGAGTAGTCTATCATCTCTAATAAGCCAGGCTATCACAGCACCACATTTCCCAACACGCTCGATCCCCTTTGTCCGAACACACTTTTCTGGGTCATGCCCAACCTCGGAAGATCAACACGTCGCAGCCCTATCTAGGCACAACAGAGAGGTCAGCACGTCGGTCTAAATCCTATGGCGCGGGGGTCTGGGCCCATCGTCCATTGCACACCTACACGTTGCGTACGCGGCCGGTGAGCAGACCTAGCAACCTCCATTACAAAGGAAGTTGTGTTATGCGGTCCAACCCGGCGTGCGCCGCTCAGTCACTGACGTCACGAAGGCTTCGGCTGATACCATGACGTCGAATGCCCATAACTGTTCCCGCGTAGTTGGTTAGTGTGTATAGGCCAGTGGCCAGACTCAGATCAAATACCAAGATCTCGTTAAGCGTGTTATCTTGAAGTAACCATGAACGCCGACCAGGGCCAGGCCCACCTCTCTCCTGGGTGGTCTCAACCTGCCCTGTCACTCCGCCACAAAGATCCACACAGAGGGCCGTCGGGAAAGTATGTCCTTTCAGCCCCCAATTTGTGAATCAACTTCGGGTACTCAAAGAGCGGACCCGACTTTAGTCACAACATATATCATGTGTATTATGTATAGTATATACCTGTGATCAACACCCGACATGATCACGGCCCGATAGTATAGCATGGCAGACTGGCAAGAATGTAGGGCCACTGATGATAAACTAGCATCCTATACTAAGCATTTAGGATTACAGGTAAGGTATCAACAATTGTAACAACAATGACAGGCTATGCATCAGAATAGGATTAACGGAAAGTAGTAACATGCTACACTACTCTAATGCAAGCAGTAGAGAGAAGAATAGGCGATATCTGGTGATCAAGGGGGCTTGCCTGGTTGCTCTGGCAAGTAGGGGTCATCAACAACATAGTTGATCAGGGCACCAGCAGCGGCGTCAGTCTCTAGTCTACCGAGGAGAAGAGGGGGAAGAAACAATGAATAAATGCAAAAAGATGCATATCGATGCATGACATGACAATGAGCGTTGCTAGGTGTGCCCTTACGCGGTAGGAGGTGATACCGGCGAAGGGGGAAAACATCCGACAAAGTATTCCCGGTGTTTCATGTTTTCTGACAAATGAACCAGAGGGGGAAAGTTACGTGTTTGCTATGATAGGGATGTGTGGTGGACAAACGGGCTGCGTATTCGCATTCGTCTCGTCGTTCTGAGCAACTTTCATGTAGAAAACATTCTCATCCGAGTTACAGTTTATTTTCTATGTTTTTCTAAAGTTTTAATCATTTTCTGAATTTATCTGAATTAACAGAAATGGAATTATGACATCAGCATTGCATGGGGATGACATCAGGAGTCAACACACTGTTTGACTAGTCAAAATGACGAATGGGGCCCACTCGTCATAGACAGTGGGGCTAACAGGGGTTTATTTTAATTAGTCAGAGTTAATAAGCAGTAGGGCCCCACATGTCAGTGACTGTTTAGGTTAATTAATTAGTTTTATTTATAAAAACGTTTTAATTAGTTTAATTACGCGGTGGGCCCGCATGTCAGTGCCACTGGGCTAACCAGTCAGCACGTTGACTGGGTCAACCAAGTCAACGGGGCCCCCATGGCCCACTGGCAGTGACCCAAGGGTGGGGCCCACCTAGCAACGTCGGCGGACGGCGCTGGAGCGACGCCGGTGAGGCAAAATGCGGCGGTGCAACATGAGAGGGGTGCGGATTTCACGCACAGGGGGTCGGTGGGCTATGGTTGGGCGCGTTCAACGCGGCTCGGCATCGTGCGTCGAACGGTGGTGGTTGTGGCGACAGGGGTGACCGATGTCAAGCGCGGTGAGCTCGTCGGCGGACGGCCGGAGTCGGGCGCGAGAGGAAACGGCGATGCAACGCATTAGCGAGCAAACTGAGAGAAGAGGCGAGACCTATGTGCACGCGCGAGCACAACGGCACGAGCCCGGGACCAAATGGTCACCGGACGGCTGTCGGCGACGAGCGCGGGCGGCGACGTGTATGGGAGCTCGATGAGCTAGGGCATAAGGGCCACGGGGAAGCGCGTGCACGGGTGCGTTGGGTTCCTGGAAGTGCCAGGAGCATGCTGACGGGCTCAGGCGAGCATGATGACGGCTGTGGCAACGGCCATGAGCTCGTTGGCGGCGGACAGATTATGGGCGCAGTGGCAAGCTAGCTGCGGCGCGCGAGGGAGCTAATGGGAAGGAGAAGGAGGTGGACGAGCTCATCGAGCGGCTCACACAATGGCCCGTGGTGGTTTAGGACCTGCCGTTACGTCGCCGGAGTTGGTGAAGAGGGGCGGCGACCGGAGATGTGGAAGAAGAGGAACCGGTGCAGCAGTGCCTCCAAGCTCCAGCTTCGGCCACCGGTCGACGAGGAAGACGATGGTGGAGACGACAGACACGTTGGCGAGGCGAGGTGATGACGGTGGCCGCACGTTTCACGGTGGAGAGCCCGTGGCGGCGCTCGGATGCGGTGGGGAAGGAGGAGCGGCGAGGTGGATCTGAGGGGAGGGGAGGCGAAGGGGCCGAGAGGGAGTGCGGGTGAGAGGAAGAAGGAACCGAGGAGGCGGGGCGTGGCGGCCTAATCCCCTCCCGGCGTCGGTGCCAGCGAGGTGGTCGTGCGGGGACGTGCCCCTGTTCCGACCCTGTCGGGGGAAATGGGAAGGAGGATGGCAGGGGGCTGGGCCGGTTGGCCTTTGCCCAGTTGGGTCGGTGGCCTGCTGGGCCGGAGCCCAGTGGGGAGCTTTTCTATTTCTCTTTTGTTTTGTTCTCTGTTTTTTATTATTTTCCTTTTATTTATTTTCTTTTCTGTTTTAAATCATTTTCAAATATTTAGGCAATTTCTAAAAATGAGTTTTCTCCACAATAATTACCAGTGCAATATTGGGCACCCACCGAAATTTTTTGTTACAATGTTTTGAAAACTTTTGTTGTTTGCCATATTTTGAATTGATACTTCGAATCGGTTTTGATCTAACGAGAGATTAGCAACAGTAACGGAGGTGACGTGGCATCATTGACAGAGTTTTACTGTAGCTTAATTATCCAACGTTACAGCCGGGTCTCAACTATCATACATTCTTCAGATAATATCAACATTGGCTCGGCGGTTCTGATGTTGGAGAAAAATTGCCGGTTCATTCCACTCAAGCAAAAGCTTGGGCAACTCAAGCGTCATTCCACTCTAGTTAAGTATGCGAACTCTGATGGTACCAAGGACCCCGATTCAGAGGACGAAAGGTCGGGAAAGGGAAAGAAGAGTAATGGCGTGTAGGGACAACAGTATAACTCTACCAGCCAGGGTGGCAACGGTAAACGCAAAGCTGATGACTTTGTGGCTAACACAGGTGCACGCATTGATAACCAGCATCGTAGGGGACCACAAGGGCCGCCGGCTTCGAGGGCGGGATTCAACCTTGAAGCAATGTTAAACCAGCCGTGTCCAAAACACGGAACAGATCGTAAGCCGGCTACTCATTCGTGGAAGGATCGCAGCATAATGAGAAGCTTTCGGGAATCCATCCAGTGCCACCATGGCCCAAATGGCGGATCAGGGTCTGGCTCTCATGGTCCGGGTCATGGATGTGGCGGTTCAAGTTCCGGGTTTCAAGGTCACGGTAACCAAGGTGGTTACAATGAGCAGAATAGTCAGGGGAATCAATAGCAGCAGCAGTCCAGTTATCAGAGCAATCCAAAACAATTGAATAGTGGGCAGTACCACGTCTTCACCACCAGCTTGTGTAAACGGTATCAGAAGCTTCACAAGAGAGCTGTGAACGCTGTTGAGCCGGCGGTCCACGTTATCTGCGATGGTCAGAGTAGCCTATTGTATGGAGTCGAGAGGATCATCCACCCCGGGTCGATAATCCGGGTCATCTGGCTTTGGTAGTGGCGCCTCAAGTTGGGGGTTATAAGTTTATTAAGGTGCTCATGGATGGAGGTAGCAGCATTAACATGCTTTATTATGAGACCTTCCGTCGCATGGGACTCACAGATAAGAATCTTAAGTCGTCCAACACTGTCTTCCATGGTGTCATGCCGGGTAATTCAGCCTACCTAGTGGGGAAGCTATCGTTGTAAGTTGCCTTTGGAGATGAGCATGATTCCAGGTCTGAGACATTAAACTTTGATGTGATAAAAATCAAAAGCCCTTATCATGCTCTGTTCGGACGGCCGGCTTATGCTAAGTTCATGGCCAGGCCCTGTGTCGGTGTCAAAAACGGCGGATCTCGGGTAGGGGGTCCCGAACTGTGCGTCTAGGCCGGATGGTAACAGGAGACAAGGGACACAATGTTTTACCCAGGTTCGGGCCCTCTTGATGGAGGTAAAACCCTACGTCCTGCTTGATTAATATTGATGATATGGGTAGTACAAGAGTAGATCTACCACGAGATCAAGGAGGCTAAACCCTAGAAGCTAGCCTATGGTATGATTGTTGTATGATGAAGTTCTCCTACGGAATAAAACCCTCCGGTTTATATAGACATCGGAGAGGGTTAGGGTTACACAAAGTCGGTTACAATGGTAGGAGATCTTGAATATCCGCATCGCCAAGCTTGCCTTCCACGCCAAGGTAAGTCCCGTCCGGACACGGGACGGAGTCTTCAATCTTGTATGTTCATAGTCCTGGAGTCCGGCTGAAGGTATAGTCCGGCTACCCAAACACCCCCTAATCCAGGACTCCCTCAGTAGCCCCTGGACCAGGCTTCAATGATAACGAGTCCGGCGCGCAGATTGTCTTCGGCATTGCAAGGCGGGTTCCTCCCCCAAATTCTTCATAAAAGTTTGTAATCACCAAGAGTAGTGTCCGGCTCTGCAAAATAAGCTTCCACGTATTGCCATAGAGATAATAATATTAACACAAATCTAATCTGCTGACATATTCCATAGCGTGACATCACACTATGGCCAAGCCTTTGTTTGAATCATTTTTGCTTTTCCACCTCAGCGTGTTTTGCGAGGCGGTTTCCTTGGCACGTCTTGTCAAAGCGGAGATCGTGTCCCCTTTGTTTATGGGATTCTCGTTAATACGGACGTGGGTAACCCAACCGCGCCACTTATCACGGCGCTTGGGAGGCAAGCGAGTTTTACTAGGCTGGTGGGGACACATAGTCGCATCCGCCCATATAAGGGGATAAGGATCCACCTTTTTACCTATGCCTTCTTCCTCCTTTGCCTATCCATCTTCTGCGCACCTGAGCTCCAGCGCCCAAGCCCGCACTTCCTACCTCAACCCTCTCCAACAATGTCCGGAGCGGGAGGCAAGTGGATGGTCTCCTACGTCATGGAGGGCCATGTCAAAAGGTTAAGGAAGGCTGGATACTTGTCCAAAGACATCGCGCACCGGCTTCCTGAGGAGGGGCAGCTTCTCCCCACCCCAAGGCCCCATGAGAGGGTAGTATTTCTTCCCCACTTCCTCCGCGGACTGGGTTTTCCTCTCCACCCATTTGTCCGCGGGCTCATGTTCTACTATGGCCTAGATTTCCACGATCTGGCCCCAAACTTCATCCTCAATATCTCGGCATTTATCATCGTGTGCGAGGCTTTCCTCTGCATTCGCCCCCATTTCGGCCTCTGGCTCAAGACCTTCAACGTCAAGCCAAAGGTGGTGCGTGGCAACCAGGCGGAGTGCGGAGGTGCCATGGTGGGCAAAATTGCCAACGTCCTATGGCTCGAGGGCTCCTTTGTGGAGACCTTGAAGGGGTGGCAGTCAGGGTGGTTTTACATCACCGAGCCACGCGATCTGAAGTGGATCGCAGCCCTTGAATTCCGATCCGGACCCCCTACGCAGCTTACGTCCTGGAAGGAGACGAGCTTGTCGTGGGGCGACGAAGAAGAGTTGACCAGACTGCAAAAATGCATCCAGTCCTTGGTGAACAAGCAGCTCAAGCTTGTCAATGTAATCCAGGTCATGCTCGTCCGCCGGATCCTTCCGTGTCAAGAACGGGACTTCAATTTGTGGGAGTTCAACCCGACGCAGCACCGAACTCTGAGCTGGCTCTTCAACACGATGTACGAAGATGTCTGGAGGGGGTTAACCAAAGGCGCCGAGGCTCCCACATCCGCCTCCGAAGACCGCGGATTCAGCTCGCAGCGTCCTACTGGCGAGGTAAGATATTTCCATCTTTTACAGGATGTTAAGTTTTTTCATAGTTTGACTCTATGCGGGATCTAAACTCCCTCACCTCTGACAGGATTGGCGGGAGAAGTCCGGACAGATTAACTGTCCTGCTCCCTTGCCCGAAGACCCAGCCCCTGCTCTCCTAGAGAAGCTGCCGGTTCCGGCACCTTATGTGGTGCCGGAGAAGAAGGCCAAGAAGAAGAAGGCCATGGGGACTCAAAAGAGTTCCCGGCATATGGTGGTGTCGGACTCGTCGTCCGACGAGTCCGAGACGCACTCCTCCCGTGAAAACGAGGAGGAGGAAGAAGAAACCTCGCCCCCTCCAGCGGGGGGAGGAGAGAAGAGGAAGGCCTCCCCATTAGGGGAAGCCGAGGGGTCCAAGAAGAGGAAAACCCCTCCGCCGGACTACGTCCCCGACGCCGACGAGGACGAAGAGGGGTGGCCGGACAGGGCCAAGCGTCCGGCGAGATCGTAAGTGTTCGGATACCAGAGTAACTCGTGATATTCCTTTTGTTGCACAGCTTTCCCTAACGTCGGATATAATCATGCAGTCTGCCCAAGGACGGGCTCGACGAGTCGTCGAGTGGCTCCCTGGATTCATCGGACGTGAATTCAGTTCCGCCCGCTACTTCCCCCTGTGCTGCGGATGACGCCGAAGTGGCATCGCGACAAGCTCCGGGGCGAGAGGAGGTGGTCCAGGAGGAGCCGCGAGGCGACCTCCCGGACTCCAGGAGTGAAGGGGACAAGACCCCCCTGGGCTCCAAGTCCGGCTTTAAGCCGGACACTGCGCCGGAATCATCAACGGTTCCGGACCGCGGTAGGCGAACTCCTGCCAAGAGGAGCAAGCCTACTGAGCCGGCGTCCTCCGTCCACCGGAGGCGCCGGACAATCTGCTGGAGGAGCTTAAGGGCGCCTCCATCGACGAGGAGCACCGTGCCATCATGAGTACGGTGATCCAGAAGGTTCGGTCCGCCAAAAGCGGACTGACTGAAGCTTGTGCTAGCCTTCTAACAGGCTTCGAGGTAAGTAAAAAATATGTAAAAATATTAGTTATAGACAGTTAGTCCCTGATGCTCTGTTTGGCGCGGAAAGAAAAGCCGAATAGAGGATCTATTAAATATCGCAGGAGTCTAACTAAAAAGGAGTCAATATACGTATGCAGGCTTCGCTGCTGCCACCCATCGCCGCACTGACTGCGGAGGTGGGTGCCTGAAGCAGGCCTCGAGCGGACCGAGCAAGAGCTCGGCCTTGCCAAACCAGCTCAGGAGAAAGAAGGTAAGAGATACCTTATAGAAAAAATGCCTATAGGAAGGCGCAATTGCAAAAAATGACAGGAGTATACTGCTTATTGTAGGGGCCACAACTGAGGTGGCGACCCTCAAGCAGGCGCTGTCCGAGGCGAGAAGAAAGCGGCCACGGAGCGCGCCGAGCAGGAGAAATTTGAGCCACAGGTCGGCGAGGTGCGGCAAGAGCTTCAGGTTCTCATGCAAAAACATGAGAGTTTGGAGCTCGACTCGAAGACGCGAGCGTCCGAGCTTGCTTGGCCCTTAAAACTGCCAAATCTGCCAAGGCCGAAGCCCAGAAAGGCCCCCAGGAATTGGATGCGGTGAAAAAGATAGCGGCGGGTAAGGCATTCTATATGCAAAGCAGACATATAAAAGTAAACTACTTGTTACTTACCCGAATCGGAGCTCTCAGGGGCATTCGCAGATCTTCCCCGCAGCGTATCCGATGCCGCCGCATTCTACCGAGCCGAGAAGGCAACTCGACGGAGAAGGTGTTCTGGTCTCAGTACGCTGAGGCCGGACACCCTGTGCCCTTGAGCGACCAGCTGAAGCTGCTGGTCGAGCTCCACAAGGCGGCCGAACAGGCCCTGAAGGGCTTCATAGTTCGGTTGTGGCCTGGAGAGGCGCTGCCTGGGAGCTACTTTGGACTGGTGCGGTGGCTGGTGGAGGCTTGTCCAAGGCTTGAGGTCATCAAGCACTCCGTCTGCATCGAAGGTGCCCGTAGGGCCCTTGCCCGTGCAAAGGTGCACTGGGGTAAGCTAGATGGTGCGAAGCTTGTGAAGGACGGGCTGCCGCCGGGGAAGGAGCATCGCAAGCCCGAGAACTATTACAAGGATGTTCTTGCTGGTGCCCACCTTGTGGCGGATGAATGTACCAAGGATGTAAGTTTTGAATGAACTCGCTCGTGTTATCATGTGCGCTAAAAACTTGTTCATATGCACTAAGATATGCTTGAATTTAAAATATTACTTTCTGTGCGGCCGTTTATCAAAAAATTGAGAGATGGCCAGTCGTCGGCTTCTGCCCCCATGCCACTAGTGCTGGGGTGTTCGGGATAAACCTGAGCGCTCTTTTTCCCATGATTGGGTCCGTCGAGGGAGGCGCTCAGCACAACGAACAAGGCAATCGGACTATAATGCTTGAACACTCTCACTTAGCCATAGAACTCTATAATTTTAAATTTCGGCGAAGCCCCTAGTATTCGGAAGACCGAGTTCGGGGCGCTATCCACGCCTTGGCCGGACAAAGCCGGTTCCTCGCTCGAAGCGGCATAAGCCTTTAAGGACTCGAAAAACCTCTCGAACAGCGACCGGTCTCTCGCCTCATCATGACAGTCAGTTTTAGCTTTCTCCACTGAGGTGCTCGGCCCAGCTCAACTGGGGCACAATCGCAGTGGTTCTCCTAGTGCTACCTTAGCCGATATAGCGGAACGTAAGGCACCAAAACATAGGAGCCGGGCAAACCCAACTATTGACCCAAATCATGATTCGGAGCCGATGCATATAGTGCTATAAGTTCGGGGTGCCGCACTTGTGAAAGTGTACGGACTTCTCACGCCATATTGGGTACTGAAGCCCCTGGCGTATTTTGCCGTACCATAGTGTACGGATGCAACATTTGAGGGAGTCCTGGATTAGGGGGTGTTCGGGTAGCCGGACTATACCTTCAGCCGGACTCCAGGACTATGAAGATACAGATTGAAGACTTCGTCCCGTGTCCGGATGGGACTTTCCTTGGCGTGGAAGGCAAGCTTGGCGATGCGGATATTCAAGATCTCCTACCATTGTAACTGACTCTGTGTAACCCTAACCCTATCCGGTGTCTATATAAACCGGAGGGTTGTAGTCCGTAGGACATCAACTCCATACACAACAATCATACCATAGGCCAGCTTCTAGGGTTTAGCCTCCTTGATCTCGTGGTAGATCTACTCTTGTACTACCCATATCATCAATATTAATCAAGCAGGACATAGGGTTTTACCTCCATCAAGAGGGCCCGAACCTGGGTTAAACATCGTGTTCCCTGCCTCCTGTTACCATCCGGCCTAGACGCACAGTTCGGGACCCCCTACCCGAGATCCGCCGGTTTTGACACCGACATTGGTGCTTTCATTGAGAGTTCCTCTGTGTCGTCGCCTTTAGGCCCGATGGCTCCTTTGATCATCAACAACGATGCGGTCCAGGGTGAGACTTTTCTCCCCGGACAGATCTTCGTCTTCGGCGGCTTCGCTCTGCGGGCCAATTCGCTTGGCCACCTGGAGCAGATCGAAAGCTACGCCCCTGGCCATCAAGTCAGGTTTGGAAGCTTAAACTACACGGCTGACATCCGCGGAGACTTGATCTTCGACGGGTTCGAGCCACGGCCAAGCGCGCCGCACTATCTCGAGGGGCATGATCTAGCTCTGCCTCCGGACAGTGTCCTGGAGGCCGCACACGCACCGGTTCCGACCCCTAACTCGGAGCCTATTGCACCAATCGAGGATAAGCGGTTGGACGTCACCTCGGGGGCTGCAATGTCAAAGGCGATCGAGCCGAACGCCAGCCCCGCACTCTACATGACCCGTGACTCTGAGAATCCGGACTCTTCCCCAGACTCCGAACCCACCGCGCCCCTGCCAATCGAATCCGATTGGGCACCGATAATGGAGTTCACCGCCGCGGACATCTTTCAGCACTCGCCTTTTGGTGACATCCTGAATTCTCTCAAGTCTCTCTCTTTATCAGGAGAGCCCTGGCCGGATTACGGTCAGCGAGGATGGGATACGGACGATGAAGAAGTTCAAAGCCCACCCACCACCCACTTTGTAGCCACTATCGACGATTTAATTGGCATGCTTGACTTCGGCTCGAAGACATCGACGGTATATGGACGACGATGTAGGAGACGAACAGGAACCAGCACCTAGCGCTGGAAGGCCACCTCGTCATATGACATATATATGGTGGATACTCCAAAAGATGGAGATGGCGAATGGAACAGCGGGGATGACACTCCAAAAACAGCCAAAGCGCCGGCGTCAGCGGCGCCGCTCTAAATCCCGCCAAAGCAAAAATGTGATTCCGCACGGGAGATAATACTACCCCGGATAGCGCCGAAGAACACCCACCCCAGCAAGATTCGGCACAGGAAGATGGAGAAGCCAGCCCTCATGAGAGAGCGGCAGACCGAGAGGTCGAGGATGATAACTATATGCCTCCCTCCGAAGACGAGGCAAGCCTCGATGACGACGAATTCGTCGTACCATCAGACCCCGCCGAACAAAAGCATTTCAAACACAGGCTTTTAGCCATGGCAAGCAGCCTCAAGAAAAAGCAACAACAGCTTAGAGCTGACCAAGACTTGCTAGCTGACAGATGGACTGAAGTCCTTGCAGCCGAAGAGTACGAACTCGAACGCCCCTCCAAGAGTTACCCAAAGCGCAGGCCGCTACCCCGATCAGAGGAGGAAGCACCTACATCACCAGCGCACGACATGACAGACTGGCCACCTCGCGACCGCGACAAAGAGGCCTCTCGGCCCTCCACCCAAGCCATGTCCCGACGCCGCTCAACTAAGGCATGGGAAAATGCGCCAGACCTGCGAGACGTACTGGAGGATGAGGCAAGACAAACAAGATCGATCTACGGATCGCGCAGGCGCCCTACGGCACGTGATGATGATCTTCACTCCGGATACAACAAATCCGGCCGGGCCGAACACAACAGACATAGCTCTTCTGAGCTGCGTCGTGATATAGCCCAGTACAGAGGCGCCGCACACCCGCTATGCTTCACGAATTGAGTAATGGATCATTAAAATCCCAGAAGGTTTCAAACCCATAAACATCGAATCATACGATGACACAACAGATCCGGCGTATGGATCAGGATTATCTCCTTCACATCCACATGGCACGCGGCGATGATCTACACGCCATCAAATACCTCCCGCTCAAACTTAAAGGACCAGCCCGCATTGGCTTAACAGCCTGCCAGCAGACTCAATCGGTTCTTGGGAGGACCTGGAAGCCGCATTCCTCGAAAACTTCCAGGGCACTTACGTGTGACCACCGGATGCCGACGACTTAAGCCACATAATTCAACAGCCAGAGGAATCGGCCAGGCAATTCTGGACACGGTTCCTAACAAAGAAAAAGCAGATAGTCGACTGTCCGGACGCAGAGGCCCTAGCAGCCTTCAAGCATAACATCCGACGAGTGGCTTGCCCGGCACCTGGGACAGGAAAAGCCGAAATCTATGGCAGCCCTCACGACACTCATGACCCGCTTTTGCGCGGGAGAAGACAGCTGGCTAGCTCGCAGTAACAACTTATCAAAGAACCCTGGTAATTCGGATACCAAGGACAAAAGTGGCAGGACACGTCGGAAAAAGCAAAAACGCCGCGTTAGCAGCGACAGCAATGAAGACACGGACAGTCAATGCCGGATTCAGAGGCTATAAATCCGGTCAGCGGAAAAAACCATCCAAAAAGAATACTCAGGGCCCGTCCAGTTTGGACCGAATACTCGACCGCTTGTGCCAGATACATGGCACCCCCGAAAGGCCAGCCAATCACACTAACAGGGATTGTTGGGTGTTTCAAGCAGGCAGCAAGTTAAGAGCCAAAAACAAAGACAAAGGGGCTGCCACAGCGCGAACGAGGAGGAGGCCAGCCGCCGAAACAACAATGACAGAAGGTTTCCCCACAAGTGCCGGACGTGAACATGATAATACGCAACCCACATTCCCAAGAGGAGCGGAAGCGTGCGCTACGGGACGTATACGCGTGGAGCCAGTCGCCCCAAATTCAAACCACTGGTCCTCCTGCCCGAATCACTTTTGTCGAAGGACCATTCCCACTAGCATCCGTGATGCGGCTTCGCCGCATTGGTTCTCCCAATCATCGACGGATTTCATCTCACAGAGTCTCATGGACGGCGCAGTAGCCTGAACCTGCTTTAACCAGGATACTAGTCGGAAAATGGCATAGATCCCTCAAGATTAAGCCCACAAACGACCTTTTAAAGGCGTTATACCAGGTGTAGAAGCCAACTGTACAGGCTCAGTAACACTTGACGTGTCTTCGGATCCCCGGACAATTTCCGAAGCGAAGAGTTAATCTTCGATATAGTCCCGTTTCGCAGTGGCTATCACGCCCTGCTCGGACGAACCGCATTCGCAAAGTTCAATGCGGTGCCGCACTACGCATATCTCAAGCTCAAGATGCCAGGCCCTCGAGGAGTAATCACGGTCAACGGAAACACCGAACGCTCCCTCCGTACGGAGGAGCACACGGCGGCTCTCGCAGCGGAAGTACAAAGTAGCCTTCTTAGGCAATTCTCCAGTCCGGTTAAAAAGCCAGACACTGCCAAGCGCGCCCGGAGTAACCCACAGCAGACCGCCTGGCACGCTCTGAGCAAGCGTAGCAATGCGGCCCCAACCCCAGCTTCGCGACATAGCGAAACCAGTGCCTCGCGTACATAACTACGCCCTTGAAATACCATGGGCACAGGGGAAGGGGCACAATAACGGCACACCCAAAATACGGCTTAAAACGTACTAGGGGCTGCCGGATTCTTTTTTTAATTTTTTCTTACTTTCAGGACTCCATACTTCGGACGACCTGTTCGGCAATTCGACTGCCGCACAAACGATGCAAGATCCAGGGAGGCAGACAAGCCATGCCGCATTATGGAACTCCCAGGTGGTCTCTGTTACGAGCAGTATACCTGTTTTGAATACAATTCCGCGGCCTGCCCCTGGTCAGGACATGTTAAATAGTCCAATATCTTTTTGCTTATCGCACTATTTGTATCGTTCGGCTTTGATAAATAGCCTCTCTATAAACAATGCATAGCTTTTTGTCTATTTTTTGCATTATCCTCTTTTCACATATATGTTTATTAAATGACATGATTGCACCCGTACACCATGGTACGGCAAACACGCCAGGGGCTTCAGTACCCCTCATTATGGTGTGAGAAGTCCGTACACTTTCACAAGTGCGGCACCCCGAACTTATAGCACTATATGCATCGGCTCCGAATCATGATTTGGGTCAATAGTTGGGTTTGCTCGGCTCCTATGTTTTGGTGCCTTACGTTCCGCTATATCGGCTAAGGTAGCACTAGGAGAACCACTGCGATTGTGCCCCGTTGAGCTGGTAAGCACCTCAGTGGAGAAAGCTAAAACTGACTGTCATGATGAGGTGAAAGACCGGTCGCTGTTTGAGAGGTTTTTCGAGTCCCTAAAGACTTATGCTGCTTCGAGCGAGGAGCTGGCTTTGTCCGGCCAAGGCATGGATAGCGCCCCGAACTCGGTCTTCCGAACTAGGGGCTTCGCCGAAATTTAAAATTATAGAGTTCTATGGCTAAGTGAGAGTGTTCAAGCATTATAGTCCGACTGCCTGGTTCGTTGTGCTGAGCACCTCCCTCGAAGGACCCAACTATGGGAAAAAGAGCGCTCAGGTTTATCCCGAACACCCCAGCACTAGTGGCATGGGGGCAGAAGCCGACGACTGGCCATCTCTCAATTTTTTGATAAACGGCCGCACAGAAAGTAATATTTTAAATTCAATAAGCATTGCTTAGCGCATATGAACAAGTTTTCAGCGCACAGGATAAACACGAGCGAGTTCATTCAAAAATCACATCCTTGGTACATTCATCCGCCACAAGGCGGGCACCTGCAAGAACATCCTTGTAGTAGTTCTCGGGCTTGCGATGCTCCTTCCCCGGCGGCGGCCCGTCCTTCACAAGCTTCTCACCGTCCAGCTTACCCCAGTGCACCTTTGCACGGGCAAGGGCCCGACGGGCACCTTCGATGCAGACGGAGCGCTTGATGACCTCGAGCCTCGGACAGGCCTCCATCAGCCGCCGCACCAGCCCGAAATAGCTCCCAGGCAGGGCCTCTCTGGGCCATAGCCGAACTATGAAGCCCTTCATGGCCTGTTCGGCCGCCTTATGGAGCTCGACCAACTGTTTCAGCTGGTCGCTCAAGGGCACAGGGTGTCAGGCCTCAGAATACTGAGACCAGAACACCTTCTCCGTCGAGCTGCCCTCTTCGGCTCGGTAGAATGCGACGGCATCGGATACGCTGCGGGGAAGATCTGCGAATGCCCCTGGAGAGGTCCGGATTCGGGTAAGTAACAAGTAGTTTACTTTTATATTTCTGCTTTGCATAAAGAATGCCTTACCCGCTGCTATCTTCCTCATCTCCTCCAACTCTTGGAGGGCCTTTTGGGCTTCGGCCTTGGCAGACTTGGCAGTCTCAAGGGCCGTCGCGAGCTCGGATGCTTGCGCCTTTGACTCAAGCTCCAAACTCTCATGTTTTTTCATGAGAGCCTGAAGCTCTTGCTGCACCTTGCCGACCTGAGCCCCAAGTCTGTCTCGCTCGGTGCGCTCCGCGGCCGTTTTCTTTTCGGCCTCAGACATCGCCTGCTTAAGGGTCGGCACTTCAGTCATGGCCCCTACAATAAGTATTACGATCCCGTTATCTTTTTTGCAATCACGCCTTTTTATAGGCACCTTTTTTGTAAGGTATTTCTTACCTTCTTTCTCCTCGAGCTACCGCTTGGCAAGGCCGAGCTCTTGCTCGGTCCGCTTGAGGTCCTGTTTCAGGAGGGGGTCCTGTTTCAGGCCCCCCCCCTCCGCAGTCAGTGCGGCGGTGGATAGCAGCGAAGCCTGCATACGTATATTGACTCCTTTTTAGTTAGACTCCTGCGAAATTTACTAGATCCTCTATTCGGCTTTTCTTTCCGAACGCCAAACAGAGCATCAGGGGATACTGTCTATGTGGTTATATTTTTATATATTTTTACTTCCTCGAAGCCTGTTAGAAGACTAGCGCAAGCTTCAGTCAGTCCGCTCTTGACGGACTGAACCTTCTGGATCACCGTACTCATAATAGTACGGTGCCCCTTGTCGATGGAGGCGCCGTCAAGCACCTCCAGCAGATTGTCCGGCACCTCCGGTTGGACGGAGGCCGCCGGCTCAGAAGGCTTGCTCCTCTTGGAAGGAGTTCGCCTACCGCGGTCCGGAACTGTGGAAGATTCCGCGCGGTGTCCGGCACAAAGCCAACTTGGAGCCCTGGGGGGCCTTATCCCCTTCACTCCCTGGAGTCTGGGAGGTTGCCTTGCGGCTCCTCCGGGACCACCTCCTCCTGCTCCGGAGCTTGTCGTGACGCCACTTCGGCGTCGTCTACAGTGCGGGGGGAGACAGCGGGCGGAACTGAGTTCACGTCCGATGAGTCCAGGGAGCCGCCCGATGATTCGTTGAATTCGGCCCGGGGCGGGCTGCATAATTATGTTCGACATTAGGGAAAGCTGTGCAACAAAGGAACATCATGAGTCACTCTGATATCCGAACTTATGATTTCGCCGGACGCTTGGCCCTGTTTGGCCACTCCTTTCGCCCTCTTCGGCGTCGGGGGAGTAGTCCGGCGGAGGGGTCTTCCTTTTCCTAGACCCCTCGGCCTCCCCCGTTGGGGCGGCCTTCCTCTCCTCTCCTCCCTCCGCTGGGGGGGGGAGAGTTTTCTTCTTCCTCCTCCTCGTTTTCACGGGAAGAGGGCGTCTCGGACTCGTCGGATGACGAGTCCGCCACCACCACATTACGGGCACTCTTTCGAGTCCCCGTGGTCTTCTTCTTCTTGGCCTTCTTCTCCGGCACCACATAAGGCGCCGGAACCAGCAGCTTCACTAGTAGAGCTGGGGCTGGGTCTTCGGGCAGCGGAGCCGGACAGTTAATCGGTCCGGATATCGCCCGCCAAGCCTGTCAAAGGTAAGGGAGTTTAGATCCCGCATAGAGTCAAACTATGAAAAAAGCTTAACATCCTGTAAAAGGTGAAGATAGCTTACCTCGCTAGCGTGACGCTGCGAGCTGTATCCGCGGTCCTCGGAAGCGGATGCGGGAGCCTCGGCGCCCTTGAATAGCACCTTCCAGGCATCTTCGTACGTCGTGTCGAAGAGCCTGCTAAGGGTTTGGTGCTGCGCCGGGTCGAACTCCCACAGATTAAAATCCCGTTGTTGGCACGGGAGGATCCGGCGGACGAGCATAACCTGGATTACATTAACAAGCCGGATTGGCTTGTTCACCAGGGACTGGATGCATGTTTGCAATCCGGTCACCTCTTTTTCGTCACCCCACGACAGGCCCGTCTCTTTCCAGGACATAAGCCGCGTGGGGGGTCCGGATCGGAACTCGGGGGCTGCGATCCAGTTCGGATCGCGTGGCTCGGTGATGTAAAACCACCCAGATTGCCACCCCTTTAGGGTCTCCACAAAAGAGCCCTCGAACCATAGGACGTTGGCCATCTTGCCCGCCATGGCGCCTCCGCACTCCGCCTGGCTGCCGCTCACCACCTTGGGCTTGACGTTGAAGGTCTTGAGCCAGAGGCCGAAATGGGGGCACGGAGGAAGCCTCGCACACGACGATAAACGCCGAGATGTTGAGGATGAAGTTCGGGGCCAGATCGTGGAAATCCAGGCCGTAGTAAAACATGAGCCCCCGGACAAATGGGTGGAGTGGAAAACCCAGTCCGCGGAGGAAGTGGGGAAATACTACCCTCTCATGGGGCCTTGGGGTGGGGAGAAGCTGCCCCTCCTCGGGAAGCCGTGCGCGATGTCCTTTGGACAGGTATCCGGCCTTCCTTAGCTTCTTGGCCCTCCGTGACGGAGGAGACCATCCACTTGCCTCCCGCTCCGGACATTGCTGGAGAAGGTTGAGGTGGGAAGTGCGGGCTTGGGCGCTGGAGCTCGAGTGCGCAGGAGATGGATAGGCAAAGGAGGAAGAAGGCGTAGGTAAAAAGGTGGATCCTTATCCCCTTATATGGGCGGATGCGGTTGTGCGTCCCCACCAGCCTAGTAAAACTCGCTTGCCTCCCAAGCGCCGTGATAAATGGCGCGGTTGGGTTACCCACGTCCGTATTGATGAGAATCCCGTAAAAGACACGATCTCTGCTTTGACAAGACGTGCCAAGGAAACCGCCTCGCAAAACGTGCTGAGGTGGAAAAGTAAAAACGATTCGAGTAAAGGACTTGGCCGTAGTGTGATGACGCACTGCGGAATACGTCAGCAGATTTGATTTGTGTTAATATTATTCTCTCTATGGCAATATGTGGAAACTTATTTTGCAGAGCCGGACACTACTCTTGGTGTTTACAATCTTCTATGAAGGACTTGGAGGAGGAACCCGCCTTGCAATGCCGAAGACAATCTGCGCGCGGACTCGTCGTCATTGAAGCCTGGTTCAGGGGCTACTTATCCACGCCTTGGCCGGACAAAGCCGGTTCCTCGCTCGAAGCGGCATAAGCCTTTAAGGACTCGAAAAACCTCTCGAACAGCGACCGGTCTCTCGCCTCATCATGACAGTCAGTTTTAGCTTTCTCCACTGAGGTGCTCGGCCCAGCTCAACTGGGGCACAATCACAGTGGTTCTCCTAGTGCTACCTTAGCCGATATAGCGGAACGTAAGGCACCAAAACATAGGAGCCGGGCAAACCCAACTATTGACCCAAATCATGATTCGGAGCCGATGCATATAGTGCTATAAGTTCGGGTGCCGCATTTGTGAAAGTGGACGGACATCTCACGCCATATTGGTGGGTACTGAAGCCCCTGGTGTATTTTGCCGTACCATAGTGTACGGATGCAACATGTTTGAGGGAGTCCTGGATTAGGGGGTGTTCGGGTAGCCGGACTATACCTTCAGCCGGACTCCAGGACTTTGAAGATACAAGATTGAAGACCTCGTCCCGTGTCCGGATGGGACTTTCCTTGGCGTGGAAGGCAAGCTTGGCGATGCGGATATTCAAGATCTCCTACCATTGTAACCGACTCTGTGTAACCCTAAACCTATCCGGTGTCTATATAAACCGGAGGGTTGTAGTCCGCAGGACATCAACTCCATACACAACAATCATACCATAGGCTAGCTTCTAGGGTTTAGCCTCCTTGATCTCGTGGTACATCTACTCTTGTACTACCCATATCATCAATATTAATCAAGTAGGAGTAGGGTATTACCTCCATCGAGAGGGCCCGAACCTGGGTAAAAACATCGTGTCCCTTGTCTCCTGTTACCATCCGGCCTTGACGCATAGTTCGGGACCCCCTACCCGAGATCCGCCGATTTTGACACCGACAATGTTATTAATAAACATATATATATAAAACAGGGTAATGCAAAAAATAGACAAAAAGCTATGCATTGTTTACAGAAAGGCTGCTATGAAAGCAGAACGATACAAATAGTGCGATAAGCAAAATAAATTGGACTATTTAACATGTCCTGGCTAGGGGCAGGCCGCAGAATTGTATTAAAAAACAGGTATACTGCTCGCAATAGAGACCACCTGGGAGTTCCATAATGCGGTGTGGCTTGTCTGCTTCCCTGGATCTTGCATCGTTTGTGCGGCAGTTGAATTGCCGAACGGGTCGTCCGAAGTATGGAGTCCTGAGAATAAGAGAAAAAAAGAAGGAATCCAGCAGCCCCTGGTGCGGTTTAAGCCGTATTTCGGGCGTGCCGTGATAGTGCCCCTTCCCCTGTGCCCATGGTATTTCAAGAGCGTAGTTATGTACGCGAAGCGCTGGTTTCACTATATTGCGAGGGCTAGGGTTGGGACCGCATTGCTACGCTAGCTCGGAACGTGCCAGGCGGTCTTGTTGTAGGGTACTCCAGGCGCGCTTGACAGTGTCCGGCTTTTTGAAGGCCGAACTGGAGAGCTGCCTAGAGAGGCTGCTTTGTACTTCTACTGCGAGCGCTGCCGTGTGCTCCTCCGTTCGGAGGGAGCGTTTAGTGTTCCCGTTGACCGTGATTACTCCTCTAGGGCCTGGCATCTTGAGCTTGAGGTATGCATAGTGCGGTACAGCGTTGAATTTTTCGAATGCGGTTCACCCGAGCAGTGCGTGATAGCCACTATGGAACGGGACTATGTCGAAGATTAACTCCTCGCTTCAGAAGTTATCCAGAGATCCGAAGACCACTTCCAGTGTAACTGAGCCTGTACAGTTGGCTTCTACACCTGGTATGACGCCCTTAAAGGTCGTTTTGGTGGGCTTGATCCTCGAGGGATCTATGCCCATCTTTCGCACTGTATCCTGGTAAAGCAGGTTCAGGCTGCTGCCGCCGTCCATGAGGACTCTTGTGAGATGAAATCCGTCAATGATTGGGTCTAGAACCAATGCGGCGAAGCCGCCGTGACCGATGCTAGTGGGGTGGTCCCTTCAATCAAAGGTGATCGGGAAGGAGGACCATGGGTTGAACTTTGGGGCGACCGGCTCCATCGCATATACGTCCCATAACGCACGCTTCCGCTCCCTCTTGGGGATGTGGGTTGCGTATATCATGTTCACCGTCCGCACTTGTGGGGGAAATCCCTTCTGTCCACTGTTGTTCGGCGGCCTGGGCTCCTCCTCGTCGTCGCTATGCAGCCCCTTGTCTTACTTTTCAGCTCTTAACTTGCCTGCCTGCTTGAACACCCAACAATCTCTGTTGGTGTGATTGGCTGGCTTTTCGGGGGTGCCATGTATCTGGCACAAGTGGTCGAGTATTCGGTCCAAACTGGACAGGCCCTGAGTTTTTCTTTTGAATGGCTGTTTCCGTTGACCGGATTTGTAGCCTCGGAATCCGGCATTAACTGTCGTATCCTCGTTGCTGTCGCTGTTAATGCGGCGCTTTTGTTTGTTCCGACGCGACCTATCACTTTTGTCCTTGGTATTCGAATTACCAGTGTTCTTGGTTAAGTTGTTACTGCGAGATAGCCAGCTGTCTTCTCCCGCGCAAAAGCGGGTCATGAGTGTCGTGAGGGCTGCCATAGATTTCGGCTTTTCCTATCCCAGGTGCCGGGCCAGCCACTCGTCACGGATATTATGCTTGAAGGCCGCTAAGGCCTCTGCGTCCGGACAGTTGACTATCTGGTTTTTCTTTGTTAGGAACCGTGTCCAGAATTGCCTGGCCGATTCTTCTGGCTGCTGAATTATGTGGCTTAGGTAATCGGTGTCCGGTGGTCGCACATAGGTGCCCTGGAAGTTGTCAAGGAATGCGCCTTCCAGGTCCTCCCAAGAACCGGTTGAGTTTGCTGGCAAGCTGTTAAGCCAATGCCGGGCCGGTCCCTTAAGTTTGAGTGGGAGGTATTTGATGGCGTGTAGATCATCGCCGCGGGCCATGTGGATATGAAGGAGATAATCCTCGATCCATACCGCAGGATCTGTTGTGCCATTGTACGATTCGATGTTTACGGGTTTAAAGCCCTCAGGGATTTTATGATCCGTTACTTCATCTGTGAAGCATAGTGGGTGTGCGGCGCCTCTGTATTGGGCTATATCACAATCGAAGGAGCTTTGTCTGTTGAGTTCGGCCCGGCCGGATTCATTGCGTCCGGAGTGACGATCACCGTCACGTGCCGTGGGGCGCCTGCGCGATTCGTAGATCGATCTTGTTTGCCTTGCCTTGTCCTCCAGGATGTCGCGCAGGTCGGGAGCATTTTCCCGTGCCTTAGTATGCTTGACGCGGTGCCGGGGCCTGGCTTGAGTGGAGGGCCAAGAGGCCTCTCTGTCGCGGCCACGAGGTGGCCGGTCAGCCATGTCATGCGCTGGTGATGTAGGTGCTTCCTCCTCTAGTCGGGGTAGCAGCCTGCGCTTTGGGTAACTCTTGGAGGGGCGTTCGAGTTCATACTCTTCGGCCGCAAGGACTTCAGTCCATCTGTCAGCTAGCAAATCCTGATCAGCTCTAAGCTGTTGCCGCTTTTTCTTGAGGCTGCTTGCCGTGGCCATGAGCCTGCGTTTAAAACGCTCTTGTTCGGCAAGATCCTCTGGCACGACGAACTCGTCGTCGTTGAGGCTTGCCTCGTCTTCGGAGGGAGGCGTATAATTATCGTCCTCAACTTCTTGGTCCGCCGCCCTCTCGTGAGGGCTGGCTTCTCTGTCCCCCTGTGCCGAATTTTGCTGGAGGGGGTGTTCTTCGGCGCTATCCAGAGTAGTATTATCTCCCGTGCCGGAATCACCGTTTTTTCTTTGGCGGGATTTAGAGCGGCGCCGCTGACGCCGGCGCTTGGGCTGTTTCTTAGAGGTATCGTCCACCGCTGTTCCATCGCCATCTCCATCCTTTGGAGTGTCCACCATATATATGTCATATGACGAGGTGGGCTTCCAACGCCCTACAGGTGCTGGTTCTTGTTCATCTCCTGCATCGTCGT